>NC_143575.1:210198664-210308664 GCF_048544385.1 Mastigoproctus giganteus
ACTTTGGTTAAGTTCCCGAAATGCATTTCAGCGCACGTGAAAACTTTATACGTGCTAAATTCCAAATAGGGGAGAAGTTGATTGGAACTTTCACATTTAATATGTTGAACGATGTGTGGCATTTAAACCACTCAATGACAAGAGCCTCATTTTGAAGAATTTTATAACTAGAATTCAGTTTAACTACTGTAATAGCTGAATTGATGCGTGGGTTATGATTACAAGATTGAACATATATTAATTCTGTACCCAGTAACTTAGATTTGAAGCTATTAAAGTGGTAGTAGGCACATGTGTTAGAAATTTTTGAAGTCCCAAATTTAGCTGTTGTACTACCAATGTAACATGCTTGACAATCTGATTGACATTTAATCAAATGTATAATGTTATTATAATCCTGTGTCGTATACTCATATGTTTTCCTGTATGGATTAAATTTAGAACCTAATTTATTATAAGATGTAAATATTAACTCGATATCTGTATTCTTAAAAATCTGTCGAAGCCGTTTAGCATATTGTTGATGGTATGGAAGGGCAATATGGGATCTGTGTATCTTATTCAAATGGTTATTAATGTTGTTTTCAGGGCTATTAATACTATTATGGACTTTAGTAATGGTTTCTTTTATTAGTTGTAATGGATATTTCCTGTCGATAAATTTTTTAGTGAGGTATTGCAATTCTGTGAATAGATCTGCTTGTGTGTGACTATATTTAACAGCATTATATATCTGATTATAAAGAACTGCTTTTTGGATGTATAGAGGATGGTGTGAGTAGTAATGTAAGAACTTCCCTGTATGTGTGTTCTTCCTGTATATTTTGGTGCCTAAAATTGTACCGATTTTATATATAGTGAGATTTAGAAAATTAATTTTATTATCAGTTTCTACTTCGAGGGTAAATTTGAGTCTCATGCGTTGTATTAAATGTATTGAATAAAGTGTCAATAGTCGTTTTATTACCTATTAAAAGGACGTCATCTGCGTATCTCATATACAATTTGATACCAGGAGGAAAAGGCTTCTATTGAAGAAAAAGTTCATCAACCTTTTCCTCTTGGTATCAAATTGTATATGAGATAACATCGACGACGTCCTTTTAATAGGTAATAAAACAACTATTGTTTTAGAATGTCATAGGCAGAAATGTTTGAGTTCAGTTCTGGAAAAGAAGGCACAAATTAAAAGTTATCAACACAAAAAACATTTTTAATATAGCACCAGCATGGAATGAAATTTTATTTAGTAAAACTTGGAAAGAACGTTTACAACATTAACAAAAGTCCCAAACTACAAGAAGGTAATGAAGAAGTTGTTTAACTGATTTCATGCACTTTGAAGGCTTCCAAAGATTTTCAGAAGACATACAACAATCAATTCTACAATGTTTTTCAACAATTTGTCAGAGATTTATTATAAAATGAAATGAAATGAATGGATGATGCAGAAATCATACACATTGTGGTTAGACGGATCGAAATATGAAGAGGTTGGATCAAATCCATACCCAAAAATTTCTCAATGTGATGTTTACAAAAACGAAGGGAGAAAACAGTGGAGGAACTATCCTTAATAACATCACATATAATTTAAACTGAAAATTACTGATATTATGTGAATGAATATATGTTTTAAGTGGAAATAAAATTCCTAAGGTATGCATATTAACCAAGCAAATACTGGTCTAAATCATGTTGGTTAAGAGAGGGCTTCTATTATAGTTTCTTTTGATGAACAATAATAATCAAATGCTGAAAAACAGGATATAGCATTCTTAATGCAGATGCATGGCTAGTAGGGCTTACTATACCGGTCAAAATCTTAATACTGGTATTTCGGTATTTTTAATTTATGAAACCAGTATTCCAAAAAAACACTTTTTTTCTCAATAAATTTTGATGATAGTTAATAAAGTAAGGAAAAAAACAAGTACTGTAATTACTTAAATTCAAGTTTTAAATAAACATTTATTGCGATAATAAATATTCTGAAAAAAAAATCATTAAAAATAGTTATTCTAAAAACAAAAAAAAATACATATTGTTACTGCAAAGTTTAGTTATGTTTAAGCATCCACACTACCTGTCCGAATAAAGTGAGCTCTTAAGAAACATAAGCAATCAATAGTGTGATTGTTTAAAATGGATCTAATTTTGGTACATACAGTATTTGATTACTGGCAGAAAACGCCCTTTCGGATTCTATTCTGGTACTATTATACTGAGATAATTGTAGACAATCTCAGGCTTGGATCTTTTCTAGGCTTTCACTTTTTTAGCAAAAATAGTTAAGTATTTCATTAATTTCCGCTCAAGTTCATCTTTTAAAATCTCATTGGAGTCAGGCAATTTCTTATTTTGGAAAGAATTTGCAGAACACTGATGTTCTGTTCCCTGTTGGTCTTCCATGGTTGAATGATGTTCATCATTTTCTGAAGAAGAAAGACGTTTTATTCAGCGAAGTATAATTTACACTATAGTATCTTTACTGAGTCTGGGAGAGAGCAAAGAGTGGGGATAAGGAATAAAGAGAGCAAAGGGGAATTCTTCACATAAAATGCAAAGAAGAGAAGGATAAATCGGACGCATATGTAATTGCGTGGGATAGTATTAGATACCCCAACTGATGTTGCAGATGAACTCGACAATTACTTTGCATCGATATTTACAGAAGGAAAAACCCTTCACGTCAGTGAGAAATTATGGGAGTGAAGTTGAAAAAAATGTAATTAATGATGTTGAAATTTCACATGGTGATTTAATGAGAAAATTTTTGCGCCCACAGGCGAGTAAGGCTCCTGTGGTTGATGGCATATACCCTATAATCTTAAAGGAGGCGGCAAGTGAGTGCATTGAACCATTAAGGCTAGTTATGAGAGTATCACTGGACTCAGAAGAGATTCCGTTGGATAGTTGTAAATTGGAACATAAAAGCAGTTCTAGGAGCATAACAGGAAATTACCAACCTTTCAGTCTAACTTCAGTAGTAGGGAAAATCATGGAGGCAATGACCAAGGGTGGAATTCAAGATCATTTAGATGGAAATGGAATTCTGTAGGATACACAGCATGGTTTTGTAAAGGGAAAATAATGTTTAACAAATCTGGTTAGCCATTTTGACAGGTCACTCGTGAGCTGGATTTAGAGAATAATTTTGATGTTATTTAAATTTCAGCAAAGCATTTGGCTCAGTCCCACATGAGCGGTTACTTTATAAGTTGGAGCAGGCTGGAATCATAGGGAAAATCCTTAGATGGATAGCACGATGGCTTAAGGGGACCAGGCGAGGGGTTGTGATAAATGATTGTTCCTCAGAATGGTTAATGTAAGAAGTGGGGTTCCCTAAGGATCAGTATTGGGACCAGTTGTTTTTGATTATCTTAAATGACATCTATGGAGGGCGTGAGGTCTAAACTAAACTTGCAGATGATCCAAAGATCAGTGGAGTAGTTAATGATCGCCGCCAAGCAGAGCTTCTTCAGAGTGACCTAGATAGACTTCTGGGATGGTCAGAAAAGTGGCTGCTATGCTTTAAATCAGCAAAATGCAAAGTCTTACACCTGGGGAACAGCAACCCCAAAATAACTTATACACTTGGTGGAATTGAACTGAAGTCAGTAGTGGAGGAACGGGACTTGGGAGTTACGATGCGGTCAGACATGAAATTGTCCGAGAATTGTGGACAGGTTTCAATGTTGCATGGTGTCCTATCGATGATTTATCAAACATTTGCTAGTAGAGATAAGGATGTCATAATCACATAAAGGTGATTTTATAACCTTTGTGATTAGATTTAAACTAGTACTGAAAAACCGGTATTTTTGTACCAATACTAGCAAAAAAATGACCGGTATCCCAGTATTGTAAGCCCTAATGGTTAGTATCTGTAAGAGAGTTTTCTTTTTAAACTGTTTGCTTTTTGCATATGAATTTTATTTATTTTTCAGTACCTGCATATGAGTGGAGCTCCACTGCAAAAGTCTTCTGATTATTTATTATTTCCTTCTGCAGTATTACTTTCTGCAGTTGGTGTAACAGTTTCAATTTTCAGTCTCCATAAACTTGACAGTTCCATTGAACCCAGAAAAAGATGGTATGACAAATTCATTTAAAGTTATAGCATCATATATGTTCATCTAGGTGTACAAATAACCCAGAAGAGTTCCAGATGTTTTCTGAAGACTTTGACCTGTAGTTTAATGAGTAAAATATTGCATTTTGTCATTTAGTTTTAAATTTTGTATCCTACTCTTTACTGTATCAATTTAATGCAGCCACATGTAAAAATTGTAATAAAAATGTTCCCTTAGCTTTTGTTGTCATTTAATTGTTTTAAAACAATACATCCTAGACATTTTTTTTTTATATGTTGAAAAAATATAATGCACGTATTTTCCCAAATTGTTTTTATTATTTATTCTGTTTAATATTTTTTAAAAGTTCCACTACTGCATATTTAAACCATTGGAGTTGCAAATTTTGATATATATTTGAACTCCAGTAAGACTTTTCACATGTCGATTGGGTGGTAGAAAGAATTACTAACAGAACTGCTGCATGTGTGTGTGTGGTACTTTATATATTGGTATTAGAGCCCTTGGTGTTTCTGGCATTTATTAACCTGGCAGTAGTATTCCATGGTCTCGCCAACCCTGCAGGAAAATATTGGCAACTCATTGGTTGGGGATTATTAGTCAATACTTTTGTGTACCTTCTTTACTAGCATTTTTCGTCTTATATGTGCTGCTGTTTTGACTAATTTATATTGTTTTTTTGCATAAGCTGTGAAAGACAGATGTTTATCATCACAGTAGAAGATATTTCAGTTTTGTTTGAAATATTGTATTAAAATAGTTTTTGTATTAGTGAATTGAATATTATAATACTGCGCTGTTTTAACTAATGTTGTTAATGATAGCAGTTAAAAAATATTGAAATTGTTAATAACTAATATTGTATTATTATTTATCACAAATGAAAAATTGTTAGTGCATTACTGTGGAAAAAAAAAAAACTTGTCTACTTATTGCCATCATTTTCTATATCTAAGTCATGCAGTGAATGTTACAAGAGCATTGAAAATATATGAAGAGTATTATGTTAGAAGTATAAATAATTGATTTTTGCATATGTTAATTTCAGTGTTTTCTTAAATATTGTATAAATTTGTTTTTTTGGAATGATGCCCAAGTTTTATGCAATAAATGTCTGTCAATTTAGATTAAATAATATTTTCCAAATTAAGAAAAACAAACTTTGCTTCATTAAAATTAATGAGTTTTTAGGGGACAAAAAAATAGCATTTACAAAATTTTTAATTATTAAAAAATAAAGTAAGTATTGCTGTCTACTGGTAAAAGATGGAGCATTAGTGTAATATAAGCACAACTTAAAATGCTAGATTACTTTTTTTTTAAAAATATATTAAGGTTCAAGTTTGGGATCTGTCAGATTATGGAGTATCACTTGTGTTACAAAATTGGATGATACTACTGCCAGGTGAATGATATAGATCAGGGCTGTCCATTTAGTGGGTACCTAGAATTGTACTCTACCAGAGGTATTCAAACATTGGGAAAAAAAAAATGAACAAAGTGTAAGCTTACCCTTTGGTCCTAATGACAGCAACAAGCCATTGTGGAACACTACTGACTACAGTAAGAGGAATGTCCAGAGCTGCTGCACTCTTCCTCCTTAAGTCAAATCACCTGTGAACTGTTAACAGGTGCTTGCAAAATCCAAACACACATTCTGTGTGTTTGGATTAAATTCTGGAATGTAAGGGTCTGAAATTGTTTTAAGCATTTAAATTTCTAATATAATGTTCTGTTGTTAAAAATAATAAAGCAACCCACTAATCAAACAAATCAACCTATAAATTTGCAAGAAAATTTATTACTTGTGAAGTTCATTTCACCAAAGTGTTTGTATGGAAAATTGCATGTGTTTTACTATATGCTACTAAGACCATTTACCAGGAATATATGCAGTGTACTGAGAAGTAAATTATCAAAAAAAAAAAAAAAAAACCTCATTCATCTGTCAAACATAATATATTAAAAAAGCATAAATAATAAGTTTATGCATAGAGTGGCTCTTGTCTTCAGCATGTCTATCTGTCTCCCTGCATGTAATAACTCGACCCTGAGTCTTACTTCAAGACAGAATATCACGTGCTTTCTTAGTCAATTTTTTTTTACACAGTACAGAATTGTACTGTCTTCCTGAACTGTGATCCCTAAGGTCACAGTTCAGGTAGTTCCTGACTGAGTTAATTCATTCCTAGCAGGAATTTTTTCCCCATAGACATAATGTTAAAAATAAGGGTTGCTCTCTCAACAGTGAAATTTGACCATAGTAATGTTAAATAAAGGCCAACAAAACAGCAGTTTTTATTTATCCAAAAAAATGAAAACTGGCTTTAAAATCAAGCAAATTATAATAATAAAGAAATTATTTGTCATACAAATGTTGAATGTTTATTCTTCATCATCGACTAAATGCACTCATTGGATTGTTGGGAGCACAAGGAGTTGTCGCTTTCTTCGGAATGCTTCAAAGTTGTTTCCAAGACAGTTTTCTTTATAAATTTCACAATAGCATGAATAAGCATTTTTTTTAAAAATCTGTAACAACTTTTCTAGTGCTCAAAATTTGAATCTTATGACATGAAATCTCAATTGCTTTTACTGAGTTGAAAAGCTTCATCAAGCCCCTCGAGAGTAAAGGAATGAACATGAGTTATGTTTCCTCAGCTTCTTCACATTTTGCCATTTCAAGGCCTTGATTTGAGCTCTCCATTGTGTTTGAAGAAGATCAGTGACATTATTCGTAGACCTCAAGCTGCAATTGGTTAGCAATATTAACAACCGACTGCTTCTGTTTCATTTTGTATGATTTCTGCTGGTTCTTGAAATCCTTCAAAATTATCAATAAGAATGACAGTTTATTTCAAACATCATGCTCTCTGTATATTTGTCCCACACTCGTTTTATTTTGATTGCATCTAAAATATGGAATTTTTTCCCAAGTTCTTCAAGAGTTTGGACCTCCCTCCTTATCTCTATCTGAACAAATAAATGCACACACAGTAGTAATGTATTGTATAGCTACATGCATGGAATGTAGCTATACGGACATGATTACCTCACAATTGCATCTGTGGATAGGAAAACAGTTCTGCTTCCTTTCAGTTATTTTCCACTTCACTGTGAATTGGGTGATTAATTGTAATACATGCCAGATGTTTTTAATTTATAAATGTGTGATTGCAAGGCAATTTATATGTGAAGACAGAAAAACCTGGAATAACTCACGGGGAAAGATATTGCTATTCCCTCTGCCTGAAACGGATAACTACACTCCAGATTAAAGAGACCTAAAGAATTCTGCCAGCTGCAGATGAGAAAGAATTGGACACAGACCTCTCTGAACTAGTGGCAATCTTGCCAACTAAATTGTTGTGGAGGACCAACACCCACGATGTTCTTAAATGCTGTTAGATTCCTTTTAATAATCTAAACCTTATGGCTGGTGGTCATTTGTGAGAACACATTCCCAATTCATACATGAGGAACACAATGGCTGAATTGGGGGTTCATTTTGTGAGATCCCTTAATGTTAGTACCAGACCTGGCACTAACATTAAGTCCAACATAAATGTGACTGAGTGGGCCATAGAATATGAAGATGTGGTGCTGGATTTCATGGTGAGAACAACTGAGGCCAACTTTTGTTATTGTTGCTGTTATATATTATTTATATTAAATACATGGGCCAGTTCAAAATCTGTTCCAATGCATACTCTCTTTACAACATGATTTCTTGTAGCACTGTGAACCATGGAGGAATTTTATGAACACTGAAGCTAAACAGTATAAGAAGGCATGCACATTTACATGCTATATTTACCCTTTTTATAAGTAACTGTAGAAAGCAAACTCATTTTGAAATTAAAAATATTTTAATAAAATACAGAGTTGTCAATGTGGTAAGCTGCGTGACAGGAGAAAAAGATACGCTGATACATAAGATGCTTGTTTCTCCGAAGCTAAATAAATGTTATTCTTATTCATAGGACTAATTATTAAAGCCCAGCATTATCAGGAGAACGGATGTCATCAATTTTGAGAATCATTTTAACAAGCTGGGTAGCAAGGCTAATCTGCTGTTTCTTGCTTGTCAATGTTTCAATCACATGCTGCATCTTCATATCTAAATTAATAAATGTAACAAAAATTAAAATCCAGTATTTGAATCATAATATATATTACTGAGTTAAAACAATTAGACTGATATATATAGAGGATGAAAACTAAAGCCCATATTGACACATGGATAATGGCTTAATACCTAAGATGACTGATGGTTTTTAAAAATAAGTGGTGGGGCCCACAAACTGGCAATCACCTTTTTTTTTTGAGAATGTGTGTGGAGGTATTTTAGGATGTAGACATCAGAAAATCATTCTGAAATAAATGTTTTAAGAATTTAAATTTGTCCTATTTCTGGGGGACTGTGCTACTAAAATAATGTTCTATTATTGAAAATACTAAATCTAAAACTACTTTAAAAAATCTGCCTATAAATCTGCACAAGAAAATTTATTAAACAGTCAACAAGTATAATATTAAATTTTAATTGTTTATTATTTAAAAATGTTTAAATTAAAAAACATTTTTGCATGGAAAATTGCACATTTTTCTATATGACTACAGATGATTATATAATACAGAAAATAATGAGAATAAGCAAAGTATGTGTTTATACTTATTTTTGGTAAATAAGTAATATAGACCCCCTTTTGGTGTCACCCTCAAACTCCTTAAAAGGAGTTGGGCAACCTTTTGGCCCAACCAGCCAAAAGGTTGGACAGCACTGCTCTACACAGCCCGTCCCAGCTATGGTACAAGACTAGGTATCCATTAGAATGCACAGATGTCAACTTTTTTGCATATAACTGTTATACAGGAATATGAAATTTTGGTATGATACCAAATAAACCACAAGGATCCCTCTAATTAGATAACCCTGAAACTGTAATGCTGACTGTGTCATGACCCAGATCACCTGACTTGGCGTTACAGCAAAACCTGTCTAAAATGGAAAAGTTTTCCATTCCAGTGTACTTACAGGTAAAATCGCCACTATGAAATGAAACCTGTATAATGAGGAAACAGGAAGAAAACATTCAAACTGCTGGGCATACATCAATCTTTGTCCATAATGTATGCTCTAAAATTTACTAAGATTAAAAAATTGGGATGCAGTTTTGTTGTACACTGTAATTATTGGAGTTTCCTTGAACTACAGCCTGCTCTTGATGTTATCTCTGTGCTGTAAAAGGATTAGTAATCCTTCGTCAACTTAAATTCTTTGCTTATACTGCAGTAATGTGTTCCAAGAATGTTAGACTTGGAAAAAAAATAAGATGTTGAAAAATGAAAGTGATAACAAAAAATAAAATAAAAAATGCAGTCTGGGAAAGCAGTCATGAAACAACGATAAAAAAAAATGGAAATAAGAAAAAGTGGCTCAATAGCAATAGCTCTGTAAAAGCAAACAAAAAATAAACATAAATGAAATATGTGTGAGATTGGAAAAGAGTAGCTGTGTATTTCAAAGCTTCAAATGTATGAATTCTCCACAGAATTCTGTAGAGGTGACATCAGAAATGGATGAAGCAGATATAATGAAGAAACTATTGCAGACTGAACTTATGAATAAGTTGTCTTCTGGAGGATATGAATCTAAAAGCATCACTAAGGAGGACAACACTCCTCGTTTTTTTTTTTTTTGTGTAATCACAAATACAACTCTACCCAAATGCAAAATACGTATTGGGATAAACTTTCTAAGGAATGCCTGAGGAGGTTTCCTTTGTAGTTTTATGTTCAGGTAAATGGAAAATCCCTTAGTTACAGAAAAGGCTGCAAAGCCACACTATTTTAACAATAGAAATACAAAAGAACTCCTTTATTTGGAAATCAAACAAGAAAGCATTAATGATGGCTCAGTGGAAGAATGGTTGACAGCATTCAATACAAGGATTAAATGCCAAGAGAGGAATTACTTGCCACTTTTTTATTACAAAAAAAAAAAAAAAACACCTAAGGTAATTGAAAACTAAATCAGCAACTAATATGAGATAGCACTGGTATATTTGGCTGTAAACGTTTTATGAACAAAAAGTAGTTTAAGTATTTAATATAACTTTTAACAATTCATTAATTACAATATTAATGGAAATGTAGCACCATAGCACAACTAGATTGTGAAATATGCACCATGATCTGATAATGAGATACAATCAACTGACTGGTCAATCACAGCAACCCACAAATTATCCTCAGACTTATATGATGATGCTGTCCAACCAACACAATGTTTAATATTAACACACAATCAATATTGTAATACCTACAAAAACTTTTGGTCGATTGTTTGAGTTGCTTTTCTAGGTTAGGTGCATTTTTATTTCAATGTACAGCAAACCCCCGCTATTTGCGGTATCTCTATTCGCGGTCGCTGATTTAATATGAAATGAAACCTTAAAAAATGTGAATTTTAAAGCGCCGTGAACATTTTCCGTCATAAAAAAACGTGGGTGGGTGTGGCTAAAATTATCTTTCCCGGTCAAAACAGCGCCCAGTGGGGGGGGGGGGGGTGACAAAATCGCGAGCGTGGATGTTTCTCACTAATCCTTGTTCAGTATGTGTTATGTGCTTGTCATGGAAGGTTTAGTCATTTGCTTTTAATTTATATGCTTATAAATTGAATAAATTTATCAATTTATAAATTGATATGCTTACAAAAGCGATAAATCTACCGTGTGCAGTGTAAAACAGACTTTTTCGAGTGTGTTAGCGGAAGAAAGTGACTTATTGTGGACAAGTTCTTTCTAACCCGTACAAAAATATGGCTACGAATAACAAGGGAAATGTGAAAATATCAAAGAAGGTGATGACGTTAGTGAATAAAATTGAGTTATTAGACAAAATTTCTAATGGTGAAAGTGTCTCCTCAGTGGCAAAACATTATAAAATCAATGAGTCAACGATACGATCAATCAAAAAATCGGAAGAAAAAATCTGCCGTAGTGTCCGTGAAAACACGCTAATTCTTCAAAATTTTGCTCTGTAACTCGTGATGTTAAATTAGAAAAAATGGAAAAGGCGGCTTTAAATCTGTGGATAGAAGACCGAACTCAAAATAAAATTCCGTTAAGTTCACTCATCATTCGTGAAAAGGCAAAACACCTTTATCAACACTTTAGAGAAACTGGTGATAGCACTGGCGGGATAAGTTTTTTAGCATGTTTGAAAGATTTGTATTTCTAATAAATATTACATTTAATATTAAATTGTTTCTTATTTTCATTTTGATGCCATATGCTTGCATTTCACTATGTACTGTCTATGTACATAGTCATATTATGAAGGTACATATAATACATACATAGACAAAATTTTAGACTAGTTTTTCTTATATATTTCATACTTTGGAGCGGAACCCCTTTATTACTATGGGAGCCATAACTCAGTATTCGCGGCATTTCTAGATATACCAGAATCTGCTATTCTGGTATATCTACCAGAATAGCAGATAGTGGTAAGACCATTATTAATCAAAAGTCTAAATATTTTAACCAGCTGGGTCTGTGTAATTAGAAAATTGAAGGTAGCTGAATTTGTGAACAATAAAATTACAGAGGGAAATGGAAATTACTTAACTATTAGGAAAGCTATACTGAAGAAAGTTGAGTTTCAAAGAAAGGATATCAAAAAGTTCTGAGTGATTCGTAGAGTTGGAAGAATGCTAGAGCTAACAGAAGATTGACAGAACGGGATAAAGAAATTTTAAACTAGAGGAGATTTCAGATTAGGAAGGCTATTGAGGAATATCAGAGCAGACATATGCACAAGTACCAACTTTAAAGCAAAAGGAATCACAGAATGAATAATCAGGGCAACTGATATAAGTGGTAGTTGAGGTAACCAATAATTGAAATTCTACCAGAAAAAGTATGTGGGACTTGATAGATTTTATGTGGAAATGGTCAGCAGTGAGACCGTGCATATTGATGAAATGAATGAAAACGTTTTTGGGAGATTTGATATTTTTGTAGATAAGTTTGTTTTATTTATTCAAATATTCATAATGCATTAAGTACATAAGGTAAGAGTAGAAGTAGGTACACCATATACAAATATTTCACTAATTCTGTACGAATTAATGAAATATTTGAATATGGCATATGCACAGTAAAAACATATCCAGCTCTCTAACATATAGTTTTGAGAGTGCCTCCTGAATACATGCTACTCAGACTCTTTCCAGTCAGTAGTTGACAGCGTAAAGCCAGTAAAAGATTGTACACTGGCTGGTCTAGATGCTTCTAAGAGTTACTGATGAGTTCAGTTCAGTGGACTATCTAGCAGCCAGCTTACAAAAACTGTTTCAGAGCTGTACCCCCAAAATGTGAGGAATACTACTCACCCTTGCTTCAAAAGACATCCCTCATATATCACATCATAGAAGAGATGGGGTTGCAGGAGCTTTGATCTTGAGACTAAAGATGCATCTTGCCACTTAAAACTTCCAAATGAGCAAACTATTGGTATTATACTAGGTGACATAGTCATTCTTCTGTGTAATGAAGATGCCACACCTCCGCCTCTGCTTATGTTGGTTCACACTTAGTATTAACCCAGGTGTGAACCAGCATAAGCAGGGGTGGAGGTGTGACATCTTCATTACACAGAAGAATAACTGTCACCTGGTATAATACCAACAGTTTGCTCATTTGGTGTGTGAATAGGACTGTGTGTGTGCAATGTTTCTGATCCTGGACATGGGAGGTATACCCATGGTTACTAACAGTTCGAATACCATGAAGGTGCAAACAGAGGATATGGGTGTCACAAAATGAGTGGACTATGTTGAAATTCGGTCCACTTAATTCACAGGTTGTACCTGAATATCAGTTCCAATAGCATTTTGGACTCCAGGTAGCAGCCCTAGCTATCATACCTGGAAGAACATTTGTAAGAAGCCTCGGGGATTAAATTACTTTATACTTGATTATAATATGATAGTAAGGAATTAAATTTTAATTACTGATATTTGGGTTGCAAGAATTTTAAATTGCCCTGTATTTTGGTACACTGGGTTTCAGAGAAAACTATATATTCTATAAAAGAATTAAGTATTTTCCAAACATGAAGATTGCTAACTTTACAATCATATTAAGTCAATTTTCCATACCTGGAGCCACAGAAACTATTTTTACTGTCGTGTTATCTTATCCCATGTCTTCAAACAATGTGCTAATTTAACAGTGGTAAAAAAAAAAAAAAAAAAATAATAAATAAATAAATAAATTATATATATATATATACCATTTGTTCCCTTCATCAGGCAATCAATACCAAGCCATGAGTTATTTTCTTTAACCTGCCTTGATTTTACTTCTGTTATTGTCTGGATAGGTGGCTGACCAGTATTCTCTGCAAGGGCCAGAGGGATGCTTTCTAGAGCATCTGCAAATGCTCGGAAAGCATACTGTTCAAGAGAAGAGATCTGTAAATTAGAGGAAAATTAATCAGTAAAAAAGTATTGCAAACTTCATTTTGTATGCAAATTAAATAAACAAAATATGGATTTTTTTAAAAAGCTTCATAAAGCTGATGATCTTTGTACACGTGAAAAGCTAATTTCCAAAATAATCTCCAAACTGATGACAAAGTAAAATTTCTGAGAAATGACAAATGTCATTTTGTGTAAAGCCACATAAAATACACATTTATATCCAAAAGTAAATTACAATCATATTTTTCTCTCTCTCTCTCTCTCTCTCTCTTTTTTTTTTCAAGTAATAGCATAAATATTTACATCCTGATGTAATTTAACACAATAAATCCAATCAGAATATGGTTTAGTTTAAGCTCAGAATATGCAAAAAAGGAGAAAGGATACTGAAATGAACAAAGACGAAATTTTCATTTATGATTCCAGAACTATGGGCCATAAATTCAAATTACAAGGGATGATATTTAGATTAGACTGGACCAAGTTTTTGTTTAGTCTATAAAAAAAAAAGTAAAGTGCAGCCATTATCAACCCACTGCAGGATGGAAGCCTCCTCAACAATTCATGCTGAGGGAAATGGACCATAATCTGCCACGCTGGTCTAGTGCGGGTTGGCAGATTGACCGTATTCAGCAGTCAGGGGCTTGAACCCCGGTCTACTCAAAGAGCGTGTGCTACTGCACTCCCGCTCCTGCCCAATCGGCTATGGAAGCCTTGTTTAGTCTGAGTTATCAATTATTTGAGATTAATGGCTTGCAAAATTCAAAGGAAAGCCACACAGTTTTTCTATAAACTTCATTAGAACACAACAATAACTTAAACATATCAAACTAAATTTAAAGACATTATCACACTGACCAAGTTATTCATCAAAGCAGCCTGTTTCCTCTTTCAAAATAATCTACAGATCGATGGAGACATATGGCGTGCTATGGGAAAGAGAATGTCATCCTCCTTGCTGAATTACATATGACCCATACTGAGGAGTTTTAACACCCGTGCCGCCAAATATTAAATTAATTATCTGGCATATTTATGAAGATTTAATTATTGGAGAACTTAATAATATCACCAAGAGCTACAATGCAGCAAGTTTAAAATATTTACAAAAACTTACTCATACAGGTAAATATTCATCTCCCATGAATACAAAGTTAAAAAAAATCAGATACTTAAGGCACACACCATATGGAAATACCCAGGACAACCAATTTCTGATATTATTAATAAAAAAAAAAAAAAAAAAAAAAGCATAAATTTAATTCTGTGAAAACAAATTCATCTTGCTCAAATAAAAACCATAGTTCCTTCCATATAACAATGCTCTTTTTCAAAGCCAGTTTGCCCATCACTTGAAAGAAGCTTTTCACAATACACAGGGGATTAATACCAAGCTCATATTTGCATTATGTGGTAGCTTGGTATTAATTACATGAATATTAATTAAGGGAAATTTATGAGTCTTATTCAGCATGAATAAGAGTTTAAAAAATATATTTATTCCACTCTTCCTTAAATCTACATAAACTCTGGTTCTACAGGGTGATTCACTGCCAGTGCGACAAACTTGCAGGAGGTGTAGGGGGGCACAAAGATGAATCGGAATCACATAGCATTGCAGGGTCTGAAATGCCTTTGTCATGCGGTAGAGGACGTTGAACGGGAGGTCGCGTGAACAGCGATCCCGCTCGAAGTCAGCATTTGCGAACCGGTTGTTCGCAAATGCTGACTAGGTAGGATGGACGAGTATTCAAACGTTGAACTGGCCGACATGCACCTCGCGTATGGAGCTGCGGACTGTAACGGGTGCGCCGCTCTGTGCTTGTACCAGGAACGTTTCCCGCGCAGGCGTGCTCCTCCTCACACGATTTTCGTACGTGTGCACAGAAGGTTACGTGAGACTGGTTGTTTCACGAGAGGTACCATGAATTGAGAGCAAACGACGAGGACGCCAGACAATGAGGAGAATGTCCTACGTCTTGCAGAAGGCAATCTGAGTACGTATACTCGAGCGATAGGCCAACAATTGGGTATTTCCCAATCCACTGTGTGGAGGATACTGTCAACAAACCAAATGAGTTCATACCATCTGCAACGCGTCCAATCATTGGAGCCTGCGGATTATCCACTCCGTAGGACTTTTGCTACTTGGTTTCTTCAACAGAAACGGTTCGCAAATGCTGACTTCCAGCGGGATCGCTGTTCACGCGACCGCCCGTTCAACGTCCTCTACCCCATGATGAAGGCATTTCGGACCCTGCAATGCTATGTGATTCCGATTCGTCTTTGTGCCCCCTACACCTCCTGCAAGTTTGTCGCACTGGTAGTGAATCACCCTGTATAAGATTATGCAGGCAATTTATTCTAACAGTTAATTTAACTGTTAGAATAAACTGCTTTATTCTATCCCATTAGATATAAGGAGAATTTATTTATATCCAGACTACAACTATACTTTCTTAATTCAAGTTTATTTCCTCTAGTTTGTGCTCCTGCAACAGAAAAAAGATACCCATTATTTAATTTACTGAAACCATCAATGCCTTATATAGCTCACTCAAGTAATCAACACAAGTGTCTGGTCTTGAGACTTTGCAACCAAAACTGAGGTCTCTCTTCACAGGGAGATGCTTCCTTATATCAATAACTCAAGGAGTCAATGACATGCCAGGTGCAAGCAGTTATCATTGCAAAAGGCAACCCAACAAACTATTAGGTAGCTGGTCATAATGGTTTGGCTCCTGAGTGTATAAAGGAATGACTTTTGATTGGTTCTTACATCGGACGAAAATCAGAGGCATACTACCCTGACTGCATAACACTGACTGTAAAGTTCCACGCCAGTCAGATGGTCTGAGGATGCATAACAAGCAAAGGGGTGTGGCAAATTAAGTTTATTAACGGAATGGTGAATGCAGAAACCTACAATGCTATCTTGGAGTGCCCGAAACCCGTTATTAGGGATCATACACAGACGTCCAAAACTTCATTTTCAACAGGACTTAGCACCTTGCCACACAGCAAAATTGGTAAGTTTTATGCTATTTAGATTTAATGATGAGTTTGTCTTCTTGTCTCACAAGGCTTAAAAGATACTTACACCAATGTTTTCCCTCATTTTTCTCCCTTAAGATGCAGTCATACCTCAGAAATGCTGGCATTACAGTGTTGGATTGGCCTGGACAGTGCAGATTTAAACCCTATTGAAAATTGCTGGTACATAATGTCCTCTAAAATTGCCCAGAAGAAGCCAACAAGTAAGATTCAGCTGCAGGAGAGCATTGTAAGGATGTCGTACCATGAAATTGGGCAACCGTATATCCAGAATTTGATTAACTCTATGCCAGATCATTGCAAGGCTCTAATTGCAGCTCGAAGAGGAACAACAAAATATTGAGGACTTATTTTGCTGATTTACATACATAATACTGTTAACTTGTCATTTCAGTTTGTACATGTAAATGCAATAAAATGATGGAGCAATATGGCCTTAGTTGCTAATGCTCCTAAAAACCAAATAACAAACAAACAAACAAACAAACAAACAAACAAACAAACAAACAAAATGTATGTTTGGTTGTCATGATTACCATTTGCATGATTTCCCACATTTCCATTAATTATGCATTTTACCCTTTGGGAAGATATTTATGGCAATTAGGTATATTAAGTGGAGTCTTTATTCACAGATATATATCCCATCTAACAAATGCATTCCGAACCTTTCTGCAACCCATAATGCAGCACAAAACACATTATTTGCAAAATTCACAAGTGATACAGTTTTTTTGTCTGCCACTGTACATGTTATTAAACTTTTCTCTCTTAAAAGTTCTATTTTTTTTTTTTTTTTGAAAATTCCCACTCTTCCAGTTACTATGTGCTCCACATTCACAATTGCAGATATACAAGAAATATAAGTTGAACAAATATCTTTATAAATAACAAATCTTAAAAGGAGTAAAATAGCACTCAGGTGAGTATAAATTACACAATTAACTAATCACAAAATGATTCTTCAGAATATGTGAAAACAGATTAAGCTGTTAATTACTTCTATTCATAGAGCTCATTGCTTATAGTCTGTGCTTCAATTAGGGCACTGACTCGCAAAATTTAGAGTTCATCATTATACAAATCTGCAATAATGCCTCATACAGTCTTTTAAATTACAATATGAATGAAAGGTGCAAGTCTAACTATTATACTGTAAATTTTGTGTGCTCCTGTCAGTAAGCAAACTGGCAGAGAAGTTCCACCTCACGATTAGGCATAAGGTTAAAGTTGTGCTTTTTTTTTTCTTTTTTTTTTTCCCTGAAGCAAATAGCAGAACTGCAGTGCAGAGAAAATTTCAGGATTTTTTGAAACTCAGTGGACACATGCAAGAAACACAATACTTCGTATGGTTGGCATTCTCTAGAAAATGGTGAAGCCCTCTGAGTTGCAAGAGCATAATCCAGGAATGTTTATGCAGCAGCTCACAAACTTGGAATATCTTGGCATTCTGTTAAATTAATCTTCAACTGGATCTGAAAATATTCCCATACAGTGCTACATAAACTTTCCAAAAATGACAAGGAAAGAAGACTTTATTACTGTGTGTGTGTGTGTGTGTGTGTGTGTGTGTGTGTGTGTGTGTGTGTGTGTGTGTGTGTGTGTGTTGGGGGAATGAAGTTACAAATATACACATGGTTTTAGGCAACAGAACCATGCCAGCTTCACAAGAAATGTAACCATGAAAGGAAAGTGTGTGGATAGTCCTTGAATTGGATCCTTCTTAAATGAAACTGTTAACTGGCATCAGTACCTACATATGCTTTAGAATGACTTTCTACCCCAGCTCTTGGAAATTCAGCTTCTAGTGGACAGTGGTTTCAAGGAAGCATCACACTGTATACAGCTAAAGTCACATTGGACTTTTTTTTTTTTTTTTTTTGCACACTTTTTGGCCCTGTAATATTGTCATATCATTATCCTTATCGCCTGCTACACTCATGGATTTGAGAGCCATGACTGTTCAGCTGTGTCATGAAATTGATTAAGACGTGTGTCATTACAAACTTGACATGACACAGGCTCCACCAGAAGCCTGTTTGTCAAACTGGAGAACATATTGAAATGTGTTAAAATTAGAATGTTTACCAAGAATCAGAACAAAAATTCATAACATTTGTAACAGTCAATGAAAAAATTTATTTTGTACACTACTTTGTACAATGATACAATAAGGGTTTTGAAATTTCTCCTACCACTTTCTTTAATAACCACTATGAAAACTTCATCAGCTGCTCATGAATTTTTCATGTTCAAGAAAGGAAAATGTATCCACTTAAAAGGAGCACAAACTAAGTTCAAAACAAGTGGAGTGACAGATATCAATATAGACAAAAGATGATTAAATCTGGGTATCAATTCAGCAATAGTTATTTCTGAAAATGGTACATATTAATATGAAGTATTCAATAAATATGGTTTCCATGGACAGTGACCCAAGCAGCCAACTGTTACTGTATGGACATAAAAGGGCAGTGAATGTCATTTTCATGAAGTTAGCCATGATTCTTGGACCCACACCACAGGCTGGGCACCAGTGGTGGTGGTTGCAGTGGCTGAGACAGAGGTCGGTGACCATCCTATAATGTCCAAAATGTGTTTGGTGGGCAATAGCTCTGGTGAATCTGCAGGCAAAGAAGTATGTTCACATCACACAGGCACTGTTGGGATATGACAGAAATGTGTGGGTGCACATAGTCCTGCTGGAAAACTGCATTTGGGATGGAGCACAGAAAGGGTAGAAGCATGGGTCTAATGGTTTAAACAATGTCTTGCTGTCAATGTACCATCAACAACTACCAGAGGTGAATGGTTATTGTAACTGATGGCTCCCCATACCATGATTTCAGTTGTTGGCCTACCATTACACTCCTCAATGTAACCTTATATTATTCTTGTCCTCAGTGTGTCTCCATACAAGAATATGGCTATCACTGTTTCCCCAACAGAAATATGATTCATCACTAAACACAAGATACCATTCCCATCCTGAAGGCTCTCTCTCTACACTACTGAGGATACTGATGATGGAATGGTATCAGTAGCAGAAGAGGCAATGTGCTCCTTAACACAGAAACATATCTGTCACAGTCTGGCAGACTGTGACAGATGTGTATCTTGTCACTAGTTAGTGGATCCATTAATTCTCCCATTATGATGTTCTTCTGATACCACCAGAACTCTGGTAATGTGTCCATGTATCTTCCTGTACCCATTACTATCAACAGCATCCAGTCATTTTGGCATCACAACCCACACAAATGGCAATTTAAAGTGCTGACCAACCAATGTCTGACAACCCAATGTTCTGGTCCCCTTCAAAGTATGTCAGCCATATGTAATATTGCTTTACACATGTTAATGGTATTGCTCTTGGTAAGTTAAGGTCATTCACTCACTTTTTTGATTTGCCTGCTAATGTTCAAATATTTTTATAGCACCTTCAGTTTCCTATGTTAGGGTGGCAACAGGCACGTTACTGGATGTTCAACTGCACTGATCAGTTAGAAATGTTAATTGTTTACATTTATATATGTCAAATTATGTATGCAAATTTTCAGGAAAATCTGTCATTCTTTTTAAGTGAAGAAACTCTGATGGCAGTATGCACGCAACAATCGCACTACTTTGGAAATAAAGTTTGTGTGATTGTAAAAGTGCTCTAGTTCCCAATATCTGTTATCTTGGAAGACTACTGTTAAGCATAAAAAAATGCTTGCATGTAACTAATGACACAAATAATCTATTTAGCTAATCGGCTATATGTTTAGGGTAGGGCAACCAAATGGGGCAAAATAAATTTTAAAGCCTAAAATTTATTTTGGGCTTTAAACAAACAAAAAAAAAAAAAAAAAAAATTTAAGAAACACAGAACAATGAGAACTTTGTCATGTTTAAGTAAAAGGTGCTCTAAAAATGAAACAAATATTTATAAAGGAGAAAATTATTTCATATATTGTAAAATAATTACATTAATATAGTTGAATAATTAAGCTGCATTACACCAAAATAAACCAGGAGCCAATGACTTTATTCAATTATATTTTATTGAACTTCTTTCTGCCCTAATCATATTCTGATAAAAAAAATCTTTAAGCATTTAATTTAAGTTAAATTTACATAAAGTAATGGCATTAATTTTTGCCTCTATATGGTTCATACATTTTATACATACTGTTCAATGATATAGTAACAGGATGAGGTAGCTCGTGTTAATTAATGTATGGTAACAGTATATTTGAGAAAATAAATTTTCCAAAGAAATATATAGTTAGTATTATTGATACTAGATTATACATTACAAAATCTTTTAAATTAATCAGATTTTTCCCAAATATAATTTGAGAACAACAATGGTGGCAGAGGTGAGGCCGATTATAACAATTTTGAATTGTTATATTCGTGACTTTCCCAGGTCTGCTTTCAAAATACAAACATTTGGGGGGGGAAATGTAAATAACACCAAATGCAACAAGAACTTTTAAGCCATCTATCATTCTTCTCTTACAACACTTCTAATTTGTAAGCAAAGAAAACTAACTAAATAAGTTAGTCAATTTAAAATTCCATTTCAATAATAATTTTATACATATTTTGTACTTCCTCCCAAACTGGTGTGCTTTTTAAAAATGCATCTATTCCATAAATTTGAATTTATTGAAAGATTTATCCAATTTTTCTATCAAATATTTCATCTTTTTATGCAAGCATTTAAGGGAACAATTTTTTCTTCAATGCATAGTTTAAGCATTTCAATCATCTGATGCAAGTAATAAATTATGACTTCAATTATGCATAACATGGAAGTGCACCTGATTTAATGGAAATTAAAAAAAAAAAAAAAAACTTTCAATAAATTTCAGTGGCTTTTCTTTTGCAAGAAAAAATACTGTCATTTTAAAAGTTTTAATATTTGACTGCTTGGTATAAACTTACTGGTAAGTTTTTGAATGTGTCAATAACTTACATGTTACATCTTTTAAAGCAGTGTTTCCTAACCTGTGGTCCACATAACTTATGAAAGTGGTCTGCAGGACTTAACAATAAAACAAAGCTTTTTGAATGGTAGGCAACAATCTCATTAATAGTGATGTCTTTAATGCCTTTTAGATATAAGAAAATAACATATACTACATATGTTAGGTGATTTTTCCCAACACCAGAAATGCAAATGAAATTCTTCAAATGCAGATAATAAAAACTGCCGGGTATATTATCACATTAATTTTTTTTAGTGGGGGGGGGGGGCATTAATACAACCTGAAAAGAAACTTTCAAGACACCGGAACAAAACACTGGATACTGGGGTGAATGATGGACAACCGAGATATCTGGCCACCTTAGTTTAGGATCATCAAAGATGTTACCAAAACTAACTAATATGGTTCAGTTCCTTCCTTATTTATTATTTCTGTTCACCCTCTTTGTCAATGCCTTTTCAAAGTCTGTCTTAGGATTTCTTACAGGTTAATTTATATCTGTTAGTCTTTAGCATTTCTTGATAATTTATATTACTCCTAAGCAACTTTCTTTTCTTACTGACTTGATCTGCTCAATGGTCATTCACTTTGGTTCATGTTCAGAAAAAGAATGCTTCAAAGGTATAAATATATGGGTTTATTCTAGAATTACTTCTACAAATAGTTCCCATTTAGCATTTATACATTTTAGATACAAAATTCTTCCTGTAGAGAATTTAAATAATTCCTACAGCCATTTTAATTTTCCTTGTGAAAATTAACATCCTTCTCTTTAATCTTGACAATGTTTATGTATTTTGATATGCCCAGCATTAATGCATTGTGATCACTGCCTGCTAACAGTCCTTATGCAAATGTTCTCAATATCAAAAATATGTTCAAGAATATTGTTCTCCCATGTGGCATCTTTAACATGTCTTTAATATGTTGATATAAGCAGCAGTTGTCTAATCGATATTTTTAGAATATAGTGCTGCGTGGTATTGACCCACAAGTCAATCTTTGGAAATTAAAGTCCTCCATCATCACAACACATTCACATCTGCTTGCCTATTCTATTTGTGTGAATAATTCATGATTGTATTCAACATATTCACTTGGTCTTTTGCAAAGTTCTAATCTCATTTGTGGGACAAAACGCAAATAAACAAGCAAAAATTCAATATTAGTATTAGTTCCTGAAATTCATTCATGATTTCCATGTACTTATTACTAAAGGTAAATTTTTAATAAAATGGAGAGAAACAGGAAGTTTATAGATGACTTTTTTAAAATGATTGTAATAAGCAGGAAGTAGTATTAAATTCTTACCTTATCTGCTTGTTCACTAACAGCCAATGAACAAGCCATCTCTGCAGCTCCACCACCATAAACAACACGACTATCTTTAACCAAATTCCTAATCACACATAATGCATCATGGAGACTACGCTTTGCTTCATCAACTATCTGTAATATGGTTAAAATTTTAGTTAAACAATTTATTAGGAACAGCAGAAAACCAGTCCATCACAATTTTGATAAATTAAAAAATTAAGTTCAAGACACTACCTGGTGGCCACAAGGTATTGTATGAATTTTTCCTATAAATAAAAGATCAGATCAAAAAGTTCAGTAAATTAACTAGTAATTCTTGAACACATAGTTGTAGCTAAAACATTGTGAGTGGGGTTTACATCTCTTAAGCACATGCACACCAAGTTCTAACTTGTTTTTAAGCATCATCTAGAGAAATCTGTTTTGAATGAACACTTGTTTTATTTGTTTGTAACTTGAGAAGGTTAAATTTCGTTGTAAACTTGGAAGGTCAACCAGATTCAGTATATCTTCATTAATTTAATATTGGCTTATTCAAATGTGATGTATATTGAAGTTACCACTCCCTGACCAACAATAAGGGGTTGGGAAAAAAAATTTCCTGGTGTACTGCATACGGTATCACCATACACTATATGGAATTTTTAAAAGTTCACATTTCTATTCAATTCCCCAAGAATTGCATGCAGAATCACAGGAATTTCCATTAGCTGTAACTTACTTGCATTAATCCATTTTGATAATAATTGTGTGTGCGCGCGCGTGTGTGTGTGTGTGTGTGTGTGCGTGCGTGTGTGCGTACGCGCAAGTATGCACTCATTCTGTGAAAGAACAATGATGACAACAAATATGCTTCATGGAAATAAAATACTTCTGAATTGGAGGATAAAAAATAATAAATAAATAAAAATTCTTCTCCCAGTGAGGCATGTGAAATCTTTCTAAAATTTTTGCACATAATAACAAAGATTGCTGAATTGTTTATTATATACAGTATGGAACTTAATATTCAGAATCCCAGAGTTCAGAAGGATTTATCTACTCCCCCCCCCCTTACAGTGCAGCAAAAGCCTGTGGCTTCCTTGCACTATATGGTGAATACTATTACTATATTACTACTATCTAAAACCTGTAAGTTCGTGGTAAAATCTGAAAATGTGATTCCACTACATGCTATAGAAAATTTACTTTCCAAGTATGTGCTCATTGGAGAGTCACTTTTCTTGTGATATGCCCACCTGTCCATCACTTTTACAGGTCAGTTTTTTTCACATCATGAAATTTTAATAGTAAATAAATGGTTTATACAGTTTGTTGAGAAAGAGACTGTTGGGTGAAGAAAAGGATAAATTAGGATATGACCACTGGTCATCATACCAACCACCAACAAACATAGCTTTTGGATGAAAAGCAGCTTCTGTTAGAATTAGTTTTACTTATCACATGTAAATTTTTGCCCAACAACCCAGGAGTACACTCTTCAACAAAGGATCAAAAGTTAAAAGCTAGATACCCTCTTACATCGGTGGAAAGCAGAAACTGCCATGTGACATGGTGACAACTTGATTTCTCTCTTGTGGAAAGCATGCTTGACCTTCAGAAGTAAAACAGCTTACTCAAATTAGAAAGTCAAATACCTCTTGGTAATTTTAAAACAATGGTCACGGGATGAGGGGGGGGGGGAATCTGAACAGAGGAACAAAAAAGTAAAAATCTAGGTATCGTCATAAGGCACTGGTAAGAATTTGACAGCATTCAATGTGTATTCATCACTTTGCTATTGGTGGCAAACACGGCGGGCTGAAAAAAAATGTCATGAAACACAGCCATAACATGCAGAAAACAAGCTGCTCTAATAGCAGGTGTAAAGCACTTGCAACTTCTGCATGTAAAACAGTTCTGTTACTAGAAAGTCAGACATCATTTTCAATTTTTTTTACAATAGCCCAAGGGCCTCCTCACAGAGATGAACAAAAGTTAAAAGTTAGTATCATTTTGAGTCGTTGGTAATAAGTCTGACTGTTCATTGTATAATTTTGCTGTTATCAATGAGTGTGGTGGCTACAAAAATTTTCCATGAGACACATCCAATAGCAGGATGATGTGTTTCCAACTTCTGAATGTAAAAAAACTCTAATTAAAATTAGGAAGTCTTATATTAGTTTTTTTACACAATGAAATAGTAGTTATGCATCCTGAAAAGAAGGCGAAGACACTGATGATGATAATGATGAATGGATAAATGTATTACTTTAAAACAGAGGAAATTAAAGGACCGGAACAAAGTTTAATTTCTGAACAACATATCTTGTTAGTACAGGCACTCCCTGGCTTACGTAATACTTGACTTACGGAAGTTTTTGCCGGCCGGGCAAACTTAAAAAAATCATGGAAATATATTTTGCATCCCGTAGGAATAAATGGAGGTATCGTGAAAAAGTCGTACTATGAAGCCAATAACACATTGCTTTTTTTTTTTTTTTTTTTTTGTAATTCATTCCAAGACCTCGGAAGTTGAAAATTTCACTATATAACTAAGCTATTTATCTCTCTAAAAGGTCATTTTTATAATGGAAATTGCACTACACTTTCATCATTATCATATGTTCCGTTATAAGAATCAATTTTGAATGCCTTTGTGATATTTTTCAAAAACAAATTTCAGGAGGTCACTACCATAAAACAATAAAAACAATTTGCACTTTCCGGTTTATTGGGCTTTTCTGTTAGTGCAATCTATTATAAACAGGTAGTAAAGCCGATCTTATTGAATTTGCGATAATTCCGACAACTGGAATTCTGGGGGTTTTTTATGTTGCTTTATTATGATGAAGTGAGTTCCCCTCCACTGAAATCTTCAATCATATAAAAAAAACAAATAAATTTTCAGAAACTTTTCTTCATTCCTATTTACTTATTACAATGGTGAAGGGAAAGGGACCAATGAAAAGTGCAGGTGCTGGCAGTGCTAGGAAACGAAACAAAATTGATTTAGAAATGAAAATGATTAATTAAGAAGTACAAAGCAGGACAAAGTTTGTCCTCTATTGCACGGAATTAGGTCTCGCTGCTTCAATGGGGAATAATATTTTAAGGGACAGTGTATAAAAGAGCAGGTTAAAGGATCAATGCATTTAAGATCAACAGTGAACACAAAACAGCATTCAGGTGCTATATCGAAGATGGAAAACCTATTAATATGGATGGAAAATCAGATTCAAAAGCGAGTGCCCCTGAGTCCAATGGCCATTCAAGTAAAAGCAAGAAGTATTTATGAAGACATTAAGGATAAGTATGGCGAACCCCAAGTCAAGTATGTGGCAAGCAACGGGTAGTTTATTAGGTTCAAGCATCGTGCTGGTTTCCAAAACATTAAAGTATGCAGTGAAGTCGCCAGTGCCAATTCTGTAGCTGCAGAGAAATTTTTTGATGTGTTGGGAAAAATCCCTTCTAAATCTCCACAGCCCTCAACTTCTGCAGCAGTGTGCTTATCAAACTGGAGAGTTAATTCTGGCAATGATGCTCGAAAGGTAAAACCGTTATGCCTGTCTGTCTCCTCTCTCTTTTTGTAATTTTGTACACTACTGTAATTTTTCCTGCACATGAGATAAAAAAATTGAATAATCAATTTTATTTATGTTTGTTGAGCATTTCTTTTTTGCTTCGATCAAATTCAATCAAATTTGCGAGTGCTGGAAATTCCCTAAATAAGCATTTAAGGAAATTCCGACTTACATAGAGTTTCGTGGAACACAACCCTTACGTAAGTCATTATATACAGCCACCACCCTTACAGGAGTGGCTGTATATAAAATACAAGAGGTTTTGTAGAAAGAAAGAAGAGAGAGAGAGAGAGAGAAAAAAAAAAAAAAAAAAAAGCGCCTAAATCCATGACAGGGCATGTTTAAAAAACTATCGGCTATTCTGCTGACAAAAGTGATAATTGTGGTTCTCACTGTTCGACACTAAGCATGGTATCACTTACGTTCAGGTTTTTGTAATATAAAATTATATTACACACTGGAAGGCACCTGAAACGACAAAATTTGTATTTATTAATTTATTTTCATGTGCAATAATTTCTCTTGCTAAAATCCTAAACTCCAGAAAGCCCAAGCTTTTTAGATAAGGAGTCTGATCCTGCTCTGTTATTGTATATACCTTCTAAAGAAACAGTTACCATATTTTTTTATTATTTGCTGTTTAAAACTTGTTATTCGTATGAAAAAAAAGAGAGAATTCTTTCTCCTGGCACTGCCACTCATTCAGTAATCTTTGTAACATGTACAAATTACAGCTACATAAGTTGGCCACAGAGTGCTTGCATGAACTGGTGACCAGTTTGACATTACTTTAGAGCAGCTAAGTGTGAAAAAGAGAGATTGGGAATGCCTGGTGTGTGTGTGGGTACTGCTGAAAAAATGTACATTTCATTATAGTTGTAATTTTACCTTGTTTGCATGGAATTAAATCTATTTTTTGTTTTGCATGTTTAAGTCCCATTTTAACCATGAAGTTGATTTTCATTTTCAACAGTCAAGTTAAAAAACAAAAGATAAAAAAAATTTTATCACATGCCCCACATTCAAATTGAATGGTTTTAACATCCATTCTAACATAAATTTTTTTTTTTTTTTTTTTAATATTACATTAGAACCCAGATAGAAAGTTTTCCAAGGGACTGGAGGATTAGAATGATTTACACAGGAAAACTTCTTAGAAGGGAAAGTGACCCAAGGCCTAAGGGCATGAAATATTAACTACATAAATAAAAATTAAAATATATAAATATTTTACTCTGCTTATGGGAAACATTTTTAAATTGAAGATTTCTAATTGCTTAACATTCTGCTATTGGTAAACTCACTACCAAGTTACTAAGTAATTCAGAACTCTTCACAACCATCAGAACTTAATGCGGTCTACGTATCCAAATATGGATATCGTTGAAAACAATTGCAATATTAACATTAATGTTCTTGTTTATACTCTGGGCATGACCACTACATCAGTGGAGTTTACAATAAATCAATCAATACAAACACTAATCGTATTTAGCAGTCGGGAGCTTGAACCCCGGTCCACTCAGAGTGCATGCTACTGCACTCCTGTTCCTGATCTCGGCTACATCACTTCCATTATATCAAAATATTAATACTAAAAAGGTTTTAGCACTGAAAGCCTCAGACTACAGAAAATTCACTAATCGAACAAGTTAGTGCCAAGCATCATTTTAGTTCATAGTAAACCACTGAAGTAGATGAAATGGCATCATTTCTGTTATATCCCATATTGTGAATGCCTTCGCAACGAGTTTCCCTGATATTGAACTACCTAAAATAGGCAACACTTTGCCAATGAATTCTCGGCAGATACTACCACCCCTGGGTGGTGGTTATCAGCTGAGAATAAGTAACATTAGTCTTCTCCATTGGCGAATTCATAGTAAACCACCGAAGTAGATGAAATGGCATTATTTCTGTTATATCCCATATTGTGAATGCCTTCACAACGAGTTGCCCTGATATCGAACTACCAAAATAGGCAACACTTCACCAATGGATTCTCGGCCAATACTACCACCCCACCACCCCTGGGTGGTGGTGGTTATCAGCTGAGAATAAGTAACATTAGTCTTCTCTATTGGCGAAGCATTGCTTATTGGAGGTAGTGCAATATCAGGGCAACTCATTGGGAAGGCATTCACAATATGAGATATAACAAAAACAATGCCATTTCACCTACTTCGGTGGTTTACTATGAACTAAAATATTGGCACTAACTTGTTCAATTACCAAATGTTTATATTGTTTAATATTAAAAATAAATAATTTCTATATTTAAAAAATGTATTAAGTGGGAAAACATCATTATAATATAACATATATAAACATGTTAGTGGAAATACATATGCCTACATAATTCTGAAGTCTGTACACTAAACGGTTTTATAATCTTGCAAATAGTAAACTAATAGTTTCATGTACATACTGCAAGTGGAATTAAAAAAAAAAATTTTTTTTTCAGAAATAAAACAGAAAATAGTCTGTCAGACCCTGCACCACCATTGTTGTTAATTGCAGCTGCCACTACTGACAAATTAATGTAATTCTAGTAATAAATGAACGATCTGGAAACAAGCATACAGATGCAAAAAACTACCTCCCGCCTCCCATTTCCTATTGGGTGCACTGAAAGTTTTATGCAAAGTGTGCAACAAATTCTTTTGTGTACAACCTAAAAAATTCACAAACTCCATTGTGAAGTATGCTATGATCGCATAAGTTTAAATTAGTTTGTGAACTGTTACTCTTTAAATTATGTGGCATACCAACTGCCATCAAAAACATAAATAGGTTGTAAAATTTTAATCTCTTCACAGACAAGTTACACTTTAAAGGCTGAAAAAATTTCCTACGTATTCCAGAATTTCATTTTTATTTAACACCATATTACACTAAACTGGATGGCACTCAATAAATTATACTCACCATTTTGTTGCCACCTCTAATGAAAATTGTCACTGCACGAGAATTTTGACACTCTTCAATTACCAACATATGATCTTTTGTTGTGCCAAAATTTAATTCCTTTACAAGACCTGCTTTTCCCAATTTACCAGGGGTCAGTTCTTCAAAGCGGGGGACTATTCTTCCACCAGTAGCAATAGCAATCAGCTACGGGGGAAAATTTTACATGATTAGAAAAAAAAAAAAGGTTTAATTAGATAATCCTGGTTCACTATATTCAATAATACTATAAAATATATTAAAGAATAAAGTAAAAAAAAAAAAAAAAAAAAGAAGGGGAGGGAGGGGAATTGGATGAGACTATAAATTATAAAAACCAGTGACTGACTTCATAGTTATGAAAAATTAATGCAATTAACCAGTATATTTCAGATAAGAATTAAAAAAGAATAAATATAATGAATAAAGTATAAAAAAATAATGCCGATCCTATAAATATTCTTAAATTTATCTCAGTCATTATAAGATAAACAGTCATGCTACCGCGTCTGAGGTAACCGACCCGGCTGTTCTTATACCAGGGAGAACAGCTGTGAAGAAAGCTATATGGTCAGCCAAAACTCAAATGTATCTCTCAACGCTAAATGTATGATCGCTTTACAAGCCTGGGAAAATAAAATTGGTAGAAGAATTGAAAAAGATCAAATGGGATATCGTAGGAATGTCAGAGACACATTGGACAGAAGAAGGAACACTGGATATGACAGAAGGAAGAATATTTTACTCAGGGAGAAAAGACAACATACATAGAGAAGGAGTCGCTTTCATAGTAAAGAAATATCTATTAAATTCAGTAAAGAAATCCACCCACACAGCTCAAGAATGATAAGTTTAAGAATAAAAGGTAAAGAAAAAGGAATCTTCATAAAAATAATCCAGGTATACGCACCAGACTCCTCACATGATGATATAGAGACAGCTGCCTTCTATTCAGACCTACTAGAAACCATAGATAACACAAACAAAAAAGATATTTTAATAATAATGGGAGACTTTAATGCAAAAGTTGGAGGCTTTTCGACAGATTTCAGTGATGTATTAGGAAAGTTTGGGATAGAAAATAGAAATGAGAGAGGAGAACTCTTGAACTTCTGCAAAGAAAATAAACTATTCATCACCAACACACTGTTCTACCACAGATCTCAACATAAGTATACATGGACATCACCAGATGGAAATACAAAAAACTGTATGACTACATTTTAATAAATAACAACTGGAAATTATTCATTCAAAATATTAAAACTCTTAAAAGTACAGATTTTGACACTGACCATGAACTGCTAGCAGCAACAATTAAATGAAAATTTAAAAATATGAAGCTGAAGAACAATAGAGCAACATTAAATATATCACGATTTGAAGAAGACAAAATAAAGGAAATTTATGGGGAAACACTACAAGAAAAATTAAAAGATATAAACTATTCATTATCTGTGGAAAACATATGGGAGAAAACTACACAAATGACTAAAGATGCAGCCTTAGAAACCTTGGTAACAAAACAAAAACCAAACAATCCTTGGATTACAGCAGAAATTTTAGATGTATGGACAGAAAAAAGACAAATGAAAAACCTCCTAAACAAAGAAAATAGTCAAGAAAAAAGGGAAAATATAAAACCGTAAAAAACACAATAGACAACCTTGTAAAGCTGCTAAAAGGAAACGGTTGGAAGGCAAAGCAAAGCAGTGCGAAGAGGCAAATAAACATCACGACTCTAAAATATCTTAAAAATAAAGGAACTCTCTAAAACATACATCCCGAAAACACTGACGAAAAAATAAAACAATATAAAAACAGGAAACACGCAGGAAATTAAAAAAAATTATAAAAAGAATATTATCAAACCCTGTTCAAAGGGGAAGAAAAAAAATGCTCTTGCCTTAGATAACAGAAGAGATAAAGCACCCTTGATAATAAGGCACCCGGAAATTATGGTATCCAAGCAGAACTATGGAAATTTGGAGGCGATGCAATGTTAAAACACCTCGCACAATTGTTTAATCTAATTTTATTTACAGGTGATATACCAGAAGACTGGAAAAGTGGAATAATAGTACCTATACACAAAAAAGGAGATAAAAAAAATTGTCAAAATTATAGACCCATTACCAGTTTAAACCATATATAAAATATTTATAAGGATCTTACAAAATAGGATACTTAAAACATATGAAGAAACAATAGGGAAAGAACAAGCAGGATTTAGAAAAGACAGATCAACAATAGACCAAATATTCACACTAAACATCATTGCAGAAATATATTGGAATAAGAAGAAACCTCTTTATCTGTGCTTTATCGAATTCAAGCAGGCATTTGACTCTGTAAACAGAGAAAATTTAATGAAGCAACTACAAAAAATCCCACTTGATCAAGAAATAATCATTCTTCAAACAGGCCTCTGAGGTTGGGTATATTCATACTTTAGTTTTTAGTGTTTTGCACCAACCTTGCGTAGAAATAAAAATAAAAACACCAAGGAAACTGAACTTTTGATAACTGTGTTTATAATAAATTACAATAACCTGTATTTACAATAAATTTAACTTTACAATAAATTATACATACGAATTATTAAAATCTGCTACATTACAATCAATAAAATGCATTAAAATATACTAGATTAAAAGCGATAAAAATCGTAGCTTTCAAAGGCTCCAGCCTTCTTCTTCAGCGGTGTTTTCTTGTTCTGCAGTACATCTTTAAATATCAGTAGGTTAATGGTACTCCTCACGTGTTTTCATTCACACGTGTTCCGTTCTCTTGCGTTGTGGAACCGGAAGTGGCTCGAGCGGAAGTCATACGGAACCGTTCATCCCTTCTGAGGATAGTGGTCTCAAAGATGGGATGAATCCGCGTACCTCTATCTCTATTAATGTTAATTGTAGAACAAATCCGCAAACTCTCGAGCCACTTACGGTCCCAGAACTTATGCGCCCGATCGGTGATGATAGAATCGTCCGGGGAGATCTGGTGTTGCTTCTCCCAAAAATGCTCGGCCACGGCGGACTTGCCATATTCCGCATTTCTTATTGCCTTAGTGTGTTCCCCCAGACGATCTTTAAGACGGCGTTTTGTTTCCCCTACATAACATTCCCCACAATCCGGGCATCTAATGCTATATACGACCCCACTTGTGTTCTCTTTTTGAATGGGGTCTTTAACCTGAGACACGATTGTGTGCAGCCTCCGCCCTGGAAGCTGCACACAACGTGTCTGGTACTTTCTTAGTATTCTAGCTATATGATCAGTCAAACCCGGATAGTAGGGAATGTATGCAGTGGCTATTGGTGTAAAAGGCTCGCCTCTCCTCTGATTTCCTTTAACATATTTCTCTATAATCCTCTGGGGGTAACCACATTTTGCAAGATCCGTCGTGACCCGTTCATACTCTAACTTTCTATCATCGGAGGTACTGCAATGCGATTTTGCTCTATCAACTAAAGTTCTTATCACACTGTTCCTATGATGGTTGGTCTGAGCTGAGCTGTAATGCGAATACTGCCCTTTACACATGGACTTCCTATATACCCTAGTCTTTAGCTGTCGATCTTCCCTACAGACCAACACATCTAGGAACGGCAAAACCCCTCCTTCTTCCACCTCCGATGTAAATTGTATGAATGGGGAGAAGTCATTTAAGATGTTCAACACCTGATCTTCACTCCCCTTCCGAATAATTGAAAACGTATCATCCACATACCTTTTCCAGGGGCGCATAGGGAGAATACTAGCATTAAATATTCTGGCCTCGAGCTCCTCCATAGCTAAATTAGCTATAATTGCGCTAATGGGGGAGCCCATGGCTGTACCATTAACCTGCTTATACATAGTATTGTCAAACACCATAGTGGTGCTTGAGAGGCATAACTCTATTCCTTTCTCAATATCCTCCAGCTTTAGCTGCGTTCTAGTATTTAGGGTGGTGTCCCTCTGTAACGTCATGTGTGCACACCACACCCCATGCTCAATCGGAATACATGTAAATAGCGATTTCACGTCGAAAGAGATCATGATTTCATTCTCTTCTATGGGTTGGCTTCTAATAAACTGCACAAATTCTTTACTATCTTTAATACTGTATTCTGAAAGTCCCACTAGTGGGGATAATAATTTGGCTAAGAAACCAGAAAGTGCATAGGTTGGACTGCCTATAAATGAGACTATGGGTCTAAGTGGCACATCTACTTTGTGAATTTTAGGCAAGCCATAAAATCTTGGCATTTGGCTACCTGTAGCGTGCAACATCCAATACTGTTCCTTAGAAATTTTGTTAGACTTAAGCCAACCCTGCACCATTCTGTTCACTTGCCGTTCCAAACTAAGAAGTGGACTTTTCTGAATAACTTTATAAGTCATCTGATCTTCCAATAAACCCAACGCTTTAATTCTATATGCTTCCTTATCAAGAACCACAGTTGCTCTGCCCTTGTCCGCGGGTAGGACTACGATGCTATCATCTTGTTTAAGGCTTCTTAGCGCTAATTTTTGCTTCACATTAAGATTGGAGGGGGCATCTTTAGCTTGACTTAGGATCGCTGCTACTTTTACTCGAACTTCATTAGCTGTAGCTTCGGGAAGTTAAGGAAATGCGGAATATGGCAAGTCCGCCGTGGCCGAGCATTTTTGGGAGAAGCAACACCAGATCTCCCCGGACGATGCTATCATCACCGATCGGGCGCATAAGTTCTGGGACCGTAAGTGGCTCGAGAGTTTGCGGATTTGTTCTACAATTAACATTAATAGAGATAGAGGTACGCGGATTCATCCCATCTTTGAGACCACTATCCTCAGAAGGGATGAACGGTTCCGTATGACTTCCGCTCGAGCCACTTCCGGTTCCACAACGCAAGAGAACGGAACACGTGTGAATGAAAACACGTGAGGAGTACCATTAACCTACTGATATTTAAAGATGTACTGCAGAACAAGAAAACACCGCTGAAGAAGAAGGCTGGAGCCTTTGAAAGCTACGATTTTTATCGCTTTTAATCTAGTATATTTTAATGCATTTTATTGATTGTAATGTAGCAGATTTTAATAATTCGTATGTATAATTTATTGTAAAGTTAAATTTATTGTAAATACAGGTTATTGTAATTTATTATAAACACAGTTATCAAAAGTTCAGTTTCCTTGGTGTTTTTATTTTTATTTCTACGCAAGGTTGGTGCAAAACACTAAAAACTACAGTAAGAAATAATCATGTTTGTAAACAATTTCTACAAAAATCCAGAGTGTTTTTGTATACTATGGAAAAATATAGTATCACATGTGCATCTTGTGTTATTATTTTGTGTTGTCGTGCATTTGAATCGTTGTTTATCTCTGAATTTATTTGATTGTTTCGAATAAGTCTATAGTCTTCATTCGATTCTGCGATTAGATGCGTTAAGGTGTTAGCTCGCTGATGAATTCCAGATGTTTTTTCAAGATGCCCCACTCATTTCAATCTATCACTACGCTATGAACATAAACAAGTTCAAATGTAGACACGTGAGATATTTATCTGAAATATATGATCAAGTTAGCCACGAGAATAACTATAATAATATAATCGAGAATGCTGAATATAAACGAGATGAAATGACGTCACACCTCGTATTTTATCTTTTATTGGTCGTAATCTGCATTTGCAAAAATACCATCCACTTTGTTTAGTAAAGCAAAGAATTATCAATTATATGTACTTGAAGTATGTGAATCGGAGGGGAAATCCTCTGTTTTCTGTTTATGAACGTTTGAGCCCTGTAGTTACTCTAGAACAAAACTTTGACAGCCTTCTTGTACCCAAAGATCACCCTAGTCGTAAGCACAGTGATAGTTACTATCTGAACCGGCGTTTTATGCTTCGGGCCCATACATCAGCTCACCAGCATGAACTCATTTTGAGTGGCTTAGATAACTTTTTGGTTATTGGTGATGTGTATCGACGCGACTCTGTTGATTCTACTCACTACCCTGTGTTTCATCAACTGGAAGGAGTAAAACTATTCGCCTCGCATCAAGTAAATTTTTGTTGATGCACTAATATGTTACAGCATTTTAATTTATGTATTTGTTTAAACAGTTGGACAGTCATGAGCTAATTTTATTGTTACAGTAACTATACACTATGGCCCGTGCATGATTTGTGGGGTGGGACGAAATGATTGGAACACATAACTGAGCTTAAGCTTCGTCACATATTTTGATTAGTGTGTCTGGTGAGTAAAGAGAAGAATGATGATATCCAGCTCAGGACCCTGGGTGTGCCAGGGTCCTGAGCTGGATATCATCATTCTTCTCTTTCTTATTGATTCCCTTCTACTTCTCTCTCTCTCCCAGGGTAACTTGGAAATTTTTTTGGCTGGTGCAGCATAAGCCTCAGGCTTCCTTGCACTATGTGGCTAGTAATAATAAAATACAAGAATAGTAAAATTCAACAACCTTAAAACAGAGAAATTTGAAATAGAGAAAGGAGTCATCAGGGATGCCCTTTATCCCCATATCTATTTAATATCTACCTAGAAGAACTAATGAAATCAATTGAAGAAAAAAAAAGGCACAATAATAAATGGAAAAAATATAAACCACATAAAATATTCAGATGATATTGTGATTTTAACAGAAACCAAAGAACAACTAAAAGAAATATTAACAAACATCGATAAAGCAAGCAACTATTATGGAATTAATATTAATATAAATAAAACCAAAGTAATGCAAATTGGAAAAAAAACATAGAAGACATAAATATATACATCCAAAATCGACAAATAGAACAAGTACAAAAATTTGTATACCTGGGCTCTCTAATAACCAGAAACCTAAGTAATATTGACCAAATTAATCACAGACTGAACATCATGAACAAACTCAAAAACATATGGAAGAGCAATAAAATCTCAAACAGTCTAAAAATTAAACTATATGAAACTGTCATCATACCCACAGCAACTTATGGATCAGAGAATTGGAGAATAAATAAGAAAGAAAGGCAAAAAATAATGGCATCTGAAATGAGATGTCTATCAATAAAACAAATTGGAGAGAACATAAAACTAATGAACAAGTAAGGAGAGATCTAAATTTTGAATGCAGAATAATAGAGCAGATCTACAAAAAACAACTTCAGTGGTTTGGACATGTGAACCAGATGAAACAACACAGGCTGCCTAATGTAGTACTGACAGGAAGAATTGGAGATAAGAGACCACCAGAAAGACCCAAAAGAGAATGGCTCCAATGCCTAGAGGAAAACACAGGCTTTCAGAGTTATCAACAAATGATGCAAGATTCAAGAGATCGAAAACAATGGAGGACGATATCTAATTAGGGACTCAACCCATGCCAAATGGAAGAGTAGAATGATGATGAAATTTAAATTTTATCAAAATGATTAAAAAGGTAAGTAAAATTTTTAAATACACTAGATTATTATTTGTACCTGCATATTACAGAAAATACTAGGGGTAAGAATATTCTAGATATTATTACTCAGAAATCAATGAACATGGCTCACAGTACTGGAACCACACAGATAGTGGTCACGCATTCATTTGTTAGTTGAAAGATGCAATAGTTAAAGGTCAAGGCGTGGAATTTAATTTCAGAAAAGGGGACTAAGACAGTTTAGGGCTCTTCATGGCATCAATTAATTGGGTGGACTGCAGAGGAAGGGTGAACACATTAGAATTATGGAATACCTTTAAAGCAATAATCACAGAAGCCATAAATGCATATATACCAATAAGAAAATATAGCAGGAGGAGGATGCAGAGTTGGATGAATACAGAGACGGCCAGTCTAATTGAGCAGTAAAGATAGCATGGGAAAGTTACAAAATGAGAACAGTATTGAAGCATCAAACAGCTACAAGCTAATCTGTAATAATACCACATATAAAGTTAGGGAGGACAAGGCTAAGTATAAGAAAGCACTGGAGGGCAAAGAGTGGGGACAAGGAGTTAGAATTAGCACTGGCATATGATGCAAGAAAGAAAGAAAGAAAGCTTATATAGCATCAGCAAAAAAAAAAAAAAAAAAAAAAAACTTCCCATTTCACCCATTCATTCGCTCCAAAAGTTTGTTCAATTCTTCCTTGAATTTATTTAAGCTATCAGCTTCCTAAACAACAGATTGAAGTCTGTTCTAGCAATCAACTACCCACTGGTAGTTGATTGGTAGAACAGACTTCTAGAAGTCCGTGCCTGTGAACACGGTGCTGTTTATTGTATTCTGTCTATCTTGTGAACTCCTCTGACCGTTTGGTCATCTCCCTGGAGTATAAACAGAAAATTTATTTATTTATTTATAGTTAAAGGCAAACTTCCGTACATCTATTCTACAACTGACTTTCCTCAATTTGAGAGTATGTCCTGTCAGGTTTGTAATCTGAGCAAGAGGAAGAATCCCATCAGCATGGAGCTTGCCCAACTCATATAAGGCCCTATACACCTCAATCAGATCACCTCGCAGGTGCCAAGTCTCCAGATGCTGCAATTTGCAGAACTTGGCCTTTCTCACCATTCTTCTCTGTACTCGTTCTAGCAACTCTATATCTTTTCTCCAGACTCCAGAATAAGGCCTCCAGACTGGTATGCAGTACTCCAGGTGTGGCTTGACCATTGCCTTATACGAAGGGATAATATCCCTGCTAGCAAAATTCCTGTATATCATTGACAAGACCCCATGACCTGCTCTGAAAGCTTGTCTGCACTGCTCAGAAAACTTCGTATCTGATGGCACAACTACCACCAGGCCATTTTCATTCTCCCCTATCGTGAGTGTAGTACCACACTGTTGGTACATTTTTCTGTGGCTACTGCTACCCATATGCAGTACTTTGCATTTGTCAATGTTAAACTATGGTTGCCACTTCTCAGCCCATCCACCCACCTTTTCTAGATCCTGTTGCAGTAACATACTGTCATTTCTGTCATTAATAACCCTGCCAACCTTTGTATTATCTGTAAACTTGGACATTAAGGAGTAAAACATTAAGCCTGATATACCTTCATCAATATCATTGATAAATATACAAAACAACAATGGGCCCAACACTGAACCCTGGGGGACTCCACTAATAACATTAGCCCATGAACAGAAGTGTCCAGTGATTACCACTCTCGGTCTTCTCTCACTCAACCATCCTTTTATCCATTGTAGCAACTTGCCCTTAATGCCATATTGCTCCAATTTGTACAGTAGCCTTCTATATGCAACAGTATCAAAAGCTTTCCTGAAATCCAAGTATATGATATAAAAATTATTTTTTACATCCAGTTCCTTTGTGACCACATCATAGTATCCAATCAAATTGGTCAAACAACACTTCACTTTAACAAACCCATGCTGTGTCTTAACTATTACTGCAGTCTTGTCTATATGATCCTGCAATGCTCCTTTAACCAGTGACTCCAGTATTTTGTGAACTGGGGATACAGTTGCACATCTCCAATCCATGGGCACCTTCCCTGAGACCAAGGATGCTCTCATAATTATGGCTAAGGATTTGTTTACTTCCCTTGCCGCCTCCTTTAATAACTGGATAGATCCCATCCACCTTAGGTGTCATTCTTATGTTTAACTTCAACAATTTTTCCTACACTTTGCTGTCAGTTAATACACAATCATATAGTTCCATGTTAGATTTTAATAAGCATCTGTCCTCCACTTCCCTACAGCATTCCTCATATGTGAATGTAGATTCAAAATACTTATTCAGTTTGTCAGCTGTCTGAGCAGGAATACAAACAGTTGAACCATTGATATCAAGTGAACTAATCTAGTTCATCCATTTCCTTCTGGAGTTGATAAAAGTAAAGAAGTCTTTACTGTTTTTCTTTGCATCCTTTGCCAAAGATTTCTTGCATTCTTCCCTCGCTTGCCTAACCTCCTTTGTGACTTGATTACAGACTAGCTTATATCTATCATAGGCTTCTGTGTTTCTTGATAATTTATATGCATCCCATGCATTTTTACTCTCTGCCACAAGTGTCATTAGTTCATCTGACATCCATTCAGGCCTAAACCAACCTTGAACAGTATTTCTTAGTTGAAACAAAAAGCGTAGTAGCTTCCAAGATTACTTCACATTTAGAATTTGCTGTTAATAACATCGATTAGTCCCACCATATAGAATTTAAAAACTGCCTGCGATCACTTGTAGTCACCTTTACGATAGCAGAAAACCTTCCCTTTAGCCCTGATGGTAGTTATATCTCTAAGTAAATCCCAAATCATTACATTTGTTATCACTGCCACCTAGTGGTTTGTGTATCTGAAAATTCTTAATGCATGAATAATCACTGCTAATAATCAGATCAGGAATATTACTCCCTCTGGTCGCCTCTTGAACATGCTGCTGTAAAAAACAATAAATCCTTGCTAACCAACCCACAAGTTACAGTCAATATCTGGAAAGTTAAAATCTCGAATTATTAGACATTCTGATTTAATGGCCCACTCTATTTCTTTGTATAGTTGTTCATTGTGCTCATCAGAGTCATTAGGCCTATAACACACTACCCTCATTTTTGCTTTCCCAGTGCTTATGTCACACCAAACTGACTCAACAATGTGCTGTCCACCAATGTCAACTGGTTGCACTGCCTTAGATTTTATGTTTCTTAACAAAGTATTTTGCATAACCCCTCCCTCACTATCCTTTTTGTACACATTTTACTCCCCAAACTCCAATTCTGAATTCTTATATGTTTGTGACACCATGTTTCTGATATCCCAACAATATCTGCCTTTGATGTCTTGACCAGCACTTCAAATTCATCAAATTTATTTACTATACTCCTAGCACTGGTGTATATGCAATGTATACATGCACCTGTTCTTATTCTTAGTTACCCTAACACAACCCATGTATTTACTTGTTCCATGACCCAGCAGTTCTTGAAATCCCCAACAACTTGCCTTCTAGGTACTGCTCATTCCAATAGAAGCAGTGCAAGAATTGCTTCCACCTTTGCCTTCGGCTACTGTTAATCTATTAGTCTGTGAATCCCCCTCCCCAAGCCAACAGTTTTCCAACCCACCTAACACTGCCTTGATAGCATTAGTAAATATTCTTAGATCAATTTATATTTTAAGTATATCCCATCCCTGTAGAAGCAGTCTCTCCTGTTAACAAGCACAGACCATGCTGAGAACAATTCTATCCCATGAACCTTTTACAATCTCTCCAGGGCCAAATTTAGTGACAAGGCTCTCATCATATACTCCCTCCTATTTTGTCTGGATAGAATTGCTGATTCAAATTTAAATTTATGGTTAAATTTGCAGATTCAAATTTAACCCTAACTTGTGACTTTTTTTTCAACATTGAGCTGTACTTGCTAAGCAAATCCGCAGATCTACTCTTAATGTCATTAGGTCAATGTGTACAACAATATCACCTTTTGTGCCCTTAAAAGATGATATCTGTTCTACAGCATCATCAACTTTTGCCCCTGGAAGACATACCCTGTTACTATTCCACCTATCCTTTTTGCACAATATATTTCCCATATTCCCGACAACTGAGTCATTGACAATAACTAGCTTCTACGGAAACAAGGAATTCTGGCTTGATGATTGCCGCTGTGTTGCCTAATGCACAAGAGTGAGCTCTGGCATTGAATTGGGCAGCTGAGAGCTTGAGGGATCTCCCATTTTAATTCCTTTGAGGGCATTTACCCTACTCCTCAAACTCTCACAGATGTCCAACAGAACACTGAGTTGGCACCTAATTTCTTCACACTCTCTGCACCTAACACATACAAAGACATTCCCCTTGGCAAGATCATATGTTCCAGGAAGTCTGCATGCATTTCACAAGCTGCTCATTTTTTTAATACTGTGATGTGCTGGAAAATCGTCCCCTTAGATTCTCCCTAAGGTGACCCTTGCTTTCCTACTCTGGAGCATGATTTCTGTTTAAATTCAATTTAATTGATTGACAATTCATATATGTGAATACAAAGAAGAAAACAAATCAGATCAGACCCTGACCCTTGTATACTTCCTGAGGGAAAGTCTTAGATAACCCAGCTGATGTTGCTGATGAATTGAATGGTTATTTCACATTGGTCTCTACTGATGAAAGACCCTTCATGATGAAGATAGGCTGTGCAAGTGAGGCTGAGCCAAATAAAATTATTATTAAAAAAACTTTTGAGCCTAAATGCAAGTTAAGAAGGCTCCTGGAATTGATCGCATATACCCAGTAATTTTGAGGAAAGCAGCCAGTAAGTGTGTTGAAGGTTAATTATGAGGGCATCATTAGACCCAGAAGAGATTCCTTTGGACTGGAGAAGTGCCAATGTATTGAAACGGTCCAAAGACAGGCAGCTTGCATGGAAAGATTGGCAAACTGTTAGAGGAAAGACTGATTATGTGGGTTACAGAAAAAATGGGCAACTGTTAGAGGAGACCTCATTGAGGTTTATAGGGCTCTCAGAGGGGTTAATAAAATTAATAAAGACAGAATTTCTGCTTTTATAAAGAATTCCAGAACTAGGATCCATAAATTCAAATTACAGGGAAAGTGGTTTGGACTAGATTGTAAGAAGTTTTTTCTGCAGGTAGCTGAGGCTAATAGTTTGAAGAAATTCAAAGGTCAGCTGGATAGTTACCTATGTGAGGAAGGAAACAAAATTTGTTTTGTATTTTCTGTTATACAGTAAACCCCTGCTATTCACGGTATCTGTATTCGAGGTTTCGCGCATTCGCAATCGCTGATTTAATATAAAATGAAACCTAAAAAAAAAAAAAAAAAAATTTGAATTTTAAAGCGCCGTGAATATTATCTGCCATAAAAAAAAAAAACATGGGCGTGGCTAAAATTATCTTTCCCGGTCAAAACAGCGCTCAGTGGGTGGGGAGAGAGGGGTGACAAAATCGCGAGCGTGGATGTTTTTCGCTAATCCTTGTTCAGTATGTGTTATGCGCTTGTAATGGAAGTTTTTGTCGTTTGCTTTTAATTTATATGCTTATAAATTGAATAAATTTATCAATTTATAAATTGATATGCTTACAAAAGTGATAAATCTACTGTTTTGCAGTGTAAAACAGACTTCTTCGAGAATGTTAACGGACGAAAGTGACTTTATTGTGGACAAGTTCTTTCTAACCCGTACAAAAATATGGATTACAAATAACAAGGGAAATGTGAAAATATCAAAGGTGATGACATTAGCGAATAAAATTGAGTTATTAAACAAAATCTCTAATGGTGAAAGTGTTTCCTCAGTGGCAAAACATTATAAAATCAATGAGTCAACGGTACGATCAATCAAGAAATCAGAAGAAAAAATCCGCCAGTGTCCGTGAAAATGCGCTAATTGCTTCAAAAATTTGCTCTGTAACTCGTGATGTTAAATTAGAAAAAATGGAAAAAGCTTTAAATCTGTGGATAGAAGACCAAACTCAAAATAAAATTCTGTTAAGTTCACTCATCATTCGTGAAAAGGCAAAACTCCTTTATGAACACTTTAGCGAAACTGGTGATAGCACTGGCGGGATAAGTTTTTTTTGCTAGCAAAGGCACTGGTTTGAAAGATTTGTTTGAAATTTCTAATAAATATTACATTTAATATTAAATTGTTTCTTATTTTCATTTCAATGCCATATGCTTGCATTTCACTATGTCTATGTACATAGTCATATTATGAAGGTACATATAATACATACATAGACAAAATTTTAGACTAGTTTTTCTTATATATTTCATACTTTGGAGCGGAACCCCTTTATTACTATGGGAGCCATAACTCAGTATTCGCGTTTTCGGCATTCGCGACATTTGTCAGGAACGTAACCCCTGCAAATAGCGGGGGTTTACTGTACTTTTTTTTTTTTTTTTTTGGCTAGTGCAGAAAAAAAAATAAAAAATCTCAGTTTGTCAGACCCTGCACCTATTTCTGTTAATTGCAGCTGCCACCACTGACAAATTAATACAACTCTAGTAACAAATGCTCGGTCATGGAAAAAAGCATACAGATACAAAACAACTGCCTTCCATTTTCTATTGGATGCAATAAAAGTTTTTTTATTGCATCCAATAAATTTTTGACTTCCTTGTACTATATGGCTAATACTAATATTAGTCACCAAATAGTAATGTTTACAACGATGTTTTCAGGCCAAAGTAATGCCAGTAAAGACAGTTTGATAAAACTGCAAGGCAAGTCTTCTACAATAACAGCAAAAAAAAAATAAAAATAAATAAAAAAAATAATAAAAAAAAGGGAGACGGTTGTTTTAAGCAAATTAATAGTTAAAGAGCACAAAAATGCTGAATAAAGCATGAGAAACTGAGAAAGAAAAAACCTGCTAAAAATCTTCCTAAGTGAAGGCAGTTAAATTTTAGATGTTCTTTTGCATTTATTATGTCTAGTAATGGTCATATATAGTATTACACTGCTTGCTGATTTTCTATACACTGTTCATTAATGTGCATGAATAAGAACACAACTTCAATGCAGCATTATAAAAGAAGTCATACTACTGTAGAATACTGTTCTGAGTACAACAACCAGGAATGCTGAAATTTTCTCAGAAGCTCCCAACAAGTACAAATCAGGAGCAAATTCAGGCTTGCTTATAAGATATGGAAAAAATCACTACTTCACGAAAGCAAGTTATTAAATTCTTCCTAATTTCATCATAAAGGATTTTTGTTTCTAAATCATAAGTCTCTTTTGCTTCCAATTGAATTTCTGTTAAATAAAAAGGTAAGTCCTGTAGTAAGTTACATGAGGTGTGATCAAAAAGCCTAGACTGACTTTGTATCTTGAAATTGCACTGTCAATCACGAGTTTAAATCTTGGCTATGATGCGATTCTTCCTATTACACAAATGAAATATTCCTGGCATGTTGCCAGCAAAGTGACTAACTAAACTGAATATGCAGTAGGTAAAAACTATCCCAACATACATACCTCTATTTCGGGTCCACCCACCCAACGAACAGCTGGGAGTTCTTTCTGCAGTAAAAGATGATTGGCTTCATCATCAAAGCCCCACTGACAAATAACTAGGTTAGCACCAGTATCTTTCACCTGTTCAAGTAAATTAAAAACCAGTCACAATATATTAGAAACTAATAAAAATACCCATTAAAAAAACTTAATGCAGTTCAATGAAATATAAAAAGATGTACCAATATCCAAAGCAATAAAGACGAATTCTCTCTTTTTATCTGTTGCTACTAGTTAAGACACATGTTGATTATAAAGTTACCAATGATTTGAAATGAGCACAACTGGATGACAAGTGGGTGTAAGGAAGAAAGAAAGATATCCAATGATTCTAAACATCCAGGGTTTTATCTGCAAACAAAAGAAACAGATGCTGGTGGCACTGAAAACCCACTGAAAAAACAGGTGTAATTAAAAACAGCAGCAGCAACAATAAGAAGAAACCTTCATTCCTAAAACATTCACCACAATATCAAAAGCTCGCTCATGGGAGATGTTGTCTCCATGTGCTCAATGTTATTCTGCAGTCTTGCATGATTAGGTCACAAATGGCATCCAGATTTGTAGGTTTTGACATGGTAACAGGCCTCCCACTGTGGGATACATCTTCAATACCTAGTTTGTGACTGTGGCATATGAAGGACAAGATTCCCATAATGTTTGCTACATTTCTTCATGAATTTCTTTAGGCAATATTCTCTTTAAATGAAGGTATTCAATGACTGCTTGGTGCTTGATACTCCCAACAGTCGTCATCTTCATCCACCTTGCACACTTCACAACACCCTCGGTTAAAGGAGAAAAATATAGTTACTGAAATTTTCTGTAAACACACAAGAGCTACAGCACAGAATGGCAGTACTGTCTTTCACAATCTATACTGGGCAAGAAACTTTTCAACCCTCCACCTCACATGTATATGTGTTCCAACATTTCTGGGACTACTCTGTCTGCTACTCTGTTTCCTTATGATAAAATAAATGAAACCATTGGTGTGTGGAATAATATAAGTTTATACCAGTTCTGCTATTGAATATTTCTTAAGTTAAATTAGGCAATGAGTTTAAAATGAATGCTTAGAAGTTGAAGTTTGTAAAAATAATATTTCTATTCTTAAGTTATTTATGGAGAATAACTGTTTGTCTCTGCACAATTTCCTGTGTGAAGACACCTTCTCTGAAGGGACTCATTTAACTTTCAACAAATTTTGCATTTGATTTACTTTTGGTGCATTTCTGGCACAAAAAGTTGACACTGCAATTTTTGCAGTGTCAACAACTGCTTTTTGTTAACAACTGCTCAAGGTTTAGGCCTAAATGGATGTCAGATGAACTAATGAGATATGTGGCAGAGAAGAAATATGCATGGGATACATAAATTAACAGGTGACACAGAATCCTATGGTAGATTGCTTGCTCTGTAATAAAGTCACAAAGGAGGTTAGGCAGGCAAAATCAGATTCCGAGAAATCTTTGGCAAAGGAAGAAAAACAGCAAAGAAGAGTTCTTTACTTATTTAAACTCTAGAAGGAAGGGGATGAATCAGATTGGTCCACTTGATATTGACAGTTCAACTGTTTATGATTATGGATGAATAAAGTAGAATTTAACTTTCAATATAATCTAATTAAGGATGACAATACAAGGGCAAAATACACAATTTCGAAATTTAGTCAGCAGTAAGGAAAAATTAGTGGTACGTTTAAGGAAAGTTGAAATACCGCAAGTTTAATTTGGAATAAGGATTTATTCGGTCACAATACAAAACAATTTTTTAAAATTAAATTTAATAACAAAAACAACTTCACAATGCTTAAAATTGTAACTTGTTAGAAATTATGAGTTGTACAAACTGAAATGATCGACTTGTTCCTCCTCTAAATTTGTAAATTGTAATACTATTGATCTATTTTCCTCCTTTGGCCATTTTTGAGCATCTATGTGACTGGAAATGTTTCTATTATCATTTCCTATATTTTCTTCTGTCAGTGTGACAGAAAACTCATGCCGTACAAAATTTTCTGTTCGAACAGAAAACTGCGAACTCTTGAGGACATGAATCATAATGTCGTGAGGACATTATCTTGAGACTACAGTCATTAACAACAGTTTGTCTCCGACTAATAAACAAAAAGGGGAAATATAGCTCTCTCTCCCCCCCATACATTTGATGTTTGACTTGTTTCCATGTAACCTCACATGAGGTGACAATAGTGTGATTCCATCCTAAGCCACTTTGCTGACTGCCCAGGTTAACAACTTATTTCATTAACGACTTCTTTCATATACTAATTTTAGATTTCTAGAATTATCTTTGTGAGGAAATAGTTTCTTTAAAGACCCCTAAAATAATTTTACCAACCCCCAGTGGCTTTATTAGGAACTAAGACCCCTCAAACTTGCCCAAAGACCCCAGGAGGTCGCTACTGACCACTTTGGGAATCCCTTCTTTAAGGAAATGTAAGTTCACATGTGCAGAAAGATGCTAATGAAATAATAAACTTGAGGGGACTTTGCAATTATTGTGGTCACTGTTGTATCTCATTAATTCAATTATGAATTAACCCACAAAAAAAAAAAAGCTCATTCAAGGGTATGATTAAAGGCATATGTAATATGCATGTCTTTTAAGATTTATTTGGTTTACTGACTGTGTGGAATTTTCTTGCAATATAAATACAAAATTCTCTACTTAGTTAACTGAAGCATTTACTGTCAGAGTGACAATGTTCGTTTGAATTTGTGCTTGTGGGAAGCAAAAGAAAATGCAAATACAGTAAGCTGTTGAAATAACGGAACATTCGAGTTAACAGCACACTGAGATTGGATGTTTACATACAGCACAGATGTCTTGCAGTGCCAAAAAAAGAGACTGGCAAGGCACGTGATTACTGTATTTGTTTACATTCACCATTTTGAAAGTGAATTCTGTACTGATATCACAGATTATACTGATGTTTTACATTAATTTTAAATTGAAAACCCCTCACTATGGCTCCTAAAGTGAATAAACCTCATACAGAGAAGAAAAGAATGACATTAAAGCTTAGTGACAAATTTGATATAATAAAGAAAATAGAAGGGGGCATAAGTAAGAATGTATTAATGGCAGCATATAACATTGGATCGTCAACACTGTTGATATTAAACATTTAAAGCACAAACTTTTAAAATTTACTGCATGTTCTAACTGCTGCATCTTACCTAACAATAAGATAGCTGATAGAAAAAGCTTACACAAGCCAAAATTAGAAAACTTAAATAAAGTGCTGCATGAGTGGTTTTATTAAAACAATCAAAAGGTATGGCTATACCAGGATCAATGATTATTGCCAAAGCAAGAGATTTTAAAGAAAAAATGGGCATTGATACAATATTGCTTTTACCGATGAATGGCTAAATAATTTTATGACAAGACATGGAATTAGAAAATTAGACATTGCGGGAGAAAAACAGTCTACTGACACAGAGGTAGCCAAAGAATACAGTGTGACATTTGAGAAGCTTGTTAATGACAATAATCGTACAGCTAACCAAATATACAATGCTGACAAAACCGATCTCTACCAAAAATGGTTGCCACAAAAAAACAGTGGCAGGTTGCAAAAAAAAAAAAAAAAAAAACTGCAAGTGGTTTTAAGCAAAATAAAGAAAGCATTAACAGTTTTTATGTGTGCAAATATATCAAGCTAACACGGAATTAAGCCTATAGTAATTCATAAATATCATCATCCACAAGCCTTGAGGGATTTTTCATTTGCTGGTGACTTATAAAGCCCAAAATGCTTCTTGATAACTGTATGGCCCATCCTCATGAATCAAAATTAGTTTCTGATTGTGTAAATATTTTTTCCTGTTATTTACCATCCATTATCACTTCTATTATTCAAGCCCATGGATCAAGGAGTTATCCAAAATTTTAAATGTCATTACAGAAGTGATTTTATGAAACAAATGATTAGCAAGGATATCTCCATTCTCAACTTTCAAAAGGGCTTCACAATTAAAGATTTAATATATTCTACAGAAATTGCTTGTAATACTGTGAAACCAGTCACACTTGTGAGAGCATGGAAGAAATTATGGCCACGTCTCACATATGCTGATTTACCATTTGATGAACATGATACTGACGGTTTTAATGTAAGGTCAAATCAAAGCAGTATTGAAGAAACAATGCAAACAGTTCAATCCACCACAACAGAAAATCCTTTACATAGCCTTGAAGTTGGAGATATTTATGCATGGCTCACTGTTGAGACCGCCTCCATAGCCAGGTGGGCAGGAGCAGCAGTGCGTAGCACACGCTTCTTGATTAGACCGGGGTTCAAGCCCGTGACCACCAAATACGGAGGATGCGGAAAGGTCAGGGAATGACCACCGCATATCCCTGGAGCAATATGGCCTTAGTTGCTAATGCTCCTAAAAACCAAACAACAACAGCTCACTGTTGATAATGGGGTTGAATTATCACAATCATTCTCAGATAGAAATCACTGATAGTGTCGTTACTCCAGAGAAACTAGATGATGCACTTTGTTCAGATGTAGAAGAAGAGGACATTGACACAACTGAAAAGATAATTTGGGCTGTTGCAGAATCAAGCATGGAAAATATTCTTAATTTTTGATGTGAAACATCCTTGGGGGAACTTCAACCGAGTAAATCTGATCAGTCACGAAAAATGCGATGTGGAAGTGACATCATCTGCAGCTTCCACCAGAAGCGAATTAACATAACTTGTATTGTTGCAATCATACTTCCTGCAGCTGACATTTGATTATTTTATTGTAGCCATTCAAATGGCTACAATAAAATTAAGAATTATGCTATTGGCTTGGATTTTGCTAACCTCTTCCAAGCCAAGGAAGTTTCACATAAAACCATCTACCACGTGTGTTTGGCACACGCACCTTTTTTTTTTTTTTTTTTTTTTAACAAATCCAAGTTTTACTATGGAAGTAATACCAGCACACATGCTGCACTAGCATTACTCCATGAAAATTTTTGAAAAAAAGCAGTTACTATTCCTAAAGAAAACTATGGAGAAAATGTACCCTCTACTACAGATGAAGCATTAGAAGAAATATTAGATGAAGTATTAGAAGAAGAGATATTTCAGAATAATGGCACCTTCGATCCCTGAAGGTGCCATTATTCTGAAAGTTTACTGTATCAAAGTTATATTATGAACTTATTTTAATAAGTACTGCCATCATAAATATTACATTTTATTTTTAGAATATTTAAATATTGTTGACCAGGAAAAAACAGAAATTAGCAAGAAATATTCAAAAACTGATGCACTACAAAGCATATTAAAATGAGATGTTTTTAAATTTATTTTTATTCCTCAATTCAACTAATTTCAATACCTTCAGTAAAAGAAACAAATAATTATAAACAATACAAAACAGCACAACTGTTTCTTATATTTTTAATTAAATTACAAAGTGTATTTCCAAAACCATTCAAAATTAGAATCGGTAAAAATTTTACCTCCTGCACCATTTGCTCAAATTTTTCCTGCTCATATTTTCTAAGAGCCTTGTAGCTTTCTACTGATGTAACATCCAACTTGTGTTTGGTTTTTGGCTTAGGAGGTTCAAATGGACAGGTAAGAATGGCCAATCTAACATCTCTCAGTTCCTGAAATAATATTTTATGGTCTTATTAGTCTTCCCATAAAGTCAGAATTGTTTAACTTTTATTAAATATATATTAAAAACAGAGAAAGACAATACATAAGAACCTTAGGCATTTGGGGATGACTGAAATCTTTATCAACAATCACTCCTCGAACAAGTGTTGTATCTTCCAACCGCCCACCTTCTTTACCTTCCATTTTAATTAGTTCAAAGTCAACATCCTGCCGCTCTAAATCAGCTACAGACATTACTGCTTCCACGGCTATCTCAGCAAACTGCCTCAAACAGCGATTGACTCTGGGAAGAGAAAAGAAAAGCGTGCTGGCTAAACTTTTATAACTACATTTTCACCAGAATACAGACAAACCACAGGTTAAATATTTAAATTAAATTCAAATATCTAAAATTATCTGAATTATGCACCGAAGTTAAAGTTTCACTAAGAACAATTACTAAAACAAATGCGATATCCTGAAAGGAATCAAAATAATATTGTTATTTTTTATTGCTTTATACATTATAGGTATACATAAACACAAAAAAAAAATATTAATGCAGTTTATTAAAAGTAGTAAATGGTAGTATAAAAATAAAAACCAGAAAACTATGATGATACATTGCTTTTCATTGTTATTAGAATCTGATACAGCAGCTTTCATACGCTAACTTGATATTGCAGCAAGCAAAAAACAGGAAAGTACCAACTGACACAATCTGAAGAATTACAGTAACTATGACTGTGGATCTTGCAGTTCATCATTAAGTCTTTTTTGCCATATACCTTTTAGTTTTTGCTGTTGAATAATTTGTTAAATTTAGCTTTCTTATAAATCCATAAATTATAATAAAAAAGTAAGCTAAATTTGGACACAGCAATGATAAATTCTCTTTCTATGCTGTTTTCTAGGTGTCAACACAGCAACAAATGCACTATATGATGGCCAACTTAATACTAAAAAATTAAGCAACAGTGTTGCCCAAGCTGCACATCACAGGGAAAAATAAAGTGTTTCTAACTGCTTCTTTTTATTTCTTGTTACAGGTTCAATTCTGGCAAGCTGAGAGGAAAACACTAGGGGAAAGAGCTGCTATGACATTTACGTTTCAAAAGAGGTGCAGATATTTCACAAATCCATTGCAGAGAAATTTAATCAACTAAACCAGAGGTACATCAGTCACACAACCATCATAAGATTAACAGACAATTTCAAGAGAAATTAAATATCCATGACTTTCCAGGTAGCAGTGGATCAACAAATGCTACTAATTAAGAAAAAGGAACAGTTGTGCTCAGACAAACTGTAAAGAATCAAAATAAGGCTGTAAGGAAGCTGTCACAAAGACACGAAACTAGTTGTAGTAGTATCTATTGCACTCTAACAAATACCACCCATATTACATTTACTTTATACAAAACTTCATGATGGTGATGATATAGATCACAATTCTGTGACCACACACACACACACACACACACACACACACACACACACACACACACACACACACACACACACACACACACACACACACACACTTTGGCTGATAAATGAACTATGTGGACTAAAGCAATGCTCATCCAATACAATCCATAAATAATGGTGTGGACTGGGATATGGGACCCAGCTTTATCAATAATACTATAACAGAAAAAATATATCTGGCTATATTGCAAGCAAGCCTTTTCTTGATGATACTGCATTGTCAAAATGCATATCTATGTTTTTCAAGCAGGAGGACAGTGCACTGCTACACTTATCACTTAAGTGTGCAATGGTTTCTCAGTTTCCTACTAAATGGATTAGATGATGAAAAATGACCAAATGGTCACTACATTCACTGAATCTGACGCCTCTGTTTCTTCCTCTGGGACATTTGAAATTTGTTGTATATTAAGATCGTCCAAGAACAATTGCAGAACTATAGCAGAAAATCATCTGCAAATGTGCAAAGATCAGGGAAAACATTATGGGGATACAAGTGTTTAGAAGTTGGAATATTTGAAAACCAACTGTAATTTAGTATGCAAACATGAACTAACACAACATGTCATTATTATATTTCACCTACAATGGATAATTTTTGATCAGCCTGCATATAGCATTATCCACTTATTATGCAATCAGGGAATGGTGCTTTCTGAGTCATTATATGACCAACTATGACCATAACAGAATCTAGGCTAGAGCTACAATGCAATACAATCTAAAGCACAGTTGTCATTTTCAGAATTATTTAGTGCTGCTAATATAGGTTTATCATGTGAAGAAAGTGTTTTTATTTTGGAATATTAGATCATTTTTTCATGTCAAAGTGCATTCAGGAATAAATTTGCTAATAATGTGGTACAAAATAAGATATATTGCATTGTGCAGCATTTTTCAAAATAGTAGTAGTATAGAACTAAAGCCGGTAGTGGAAGAAAGGGACTTGGGTGTTACGATATGGTCAGTCTAAGTTCTCCGAGCATTGTAGACTGGTTGTAAGGAAGGCCCATGGTGTCCTATCAACGATTTATCGAACAATTGCTAGTAGAGATAAGGATGTCATAATCCCATTATATAAGGCTATTGTTAGACCACACTTGGAATACTGTGTTCAAGTATGAAAACAGCACCTAAAGAAAGAAACTGTGCTCCTTGAAATGGTTCAAAGATGGGCAACTCGCCTGGTGAGATCTGCAAAAGGGCATCCATACGAGGAAAGACTGAATATGTGGGTTGCAGAGCTTGGAAACTAGGCGCCTTAGAGGAGACTTGATTGAGGTGTTTAAGGCTCTGAGAGGCATAAGCAAAATGAATGAGGACAAAAATTTCACGGTTATAAATGATTCTAGAACAAGGGGCCATAATTTCAAGTTATGGGGGGGGGGGATGTTTAGACTGGAAGGCAGGAAGTTTTATTTTAGACAGCGAGTTATAAATTACTGGAATAAGTTACCTAAGGGAGGAGAGAAACGCATGGTTATCTATTTCCTTTTCTCTTATTAATTATTTTATTTATTTTTTGCTATTTTATTTTATTATTATTATTATTTTGTTGGCTGGTGCAGCATATGCCATAGGCGTCCTTGCACCATGTGGCCATTGCTAATACTAAATGATTGCAAGCACAGCCTTGCAACAAGAGCATTTACAAAGGTAAAGATCAAGTGTAGGCACTCTTAAGATCACAAAAATCCCAGCCAAGGCTTCAAACAACAATATGGCTTGTTGTACAGGTTTTCAAACTGAATCACACAAAAGTTGAAGTCACATATATCAGATTTCTGTTCTATACAAACTTATGAAACAAGAAACTTGACAAGCAAACAAGGATAAGCAGATTAATGCAAACAGCTTAATCTATTCAGAGGTTATGTCCCAGACAACCTCCCCCCCCCCAGACAAAGCTGCCTCTACTTGGAGAGGCTACTTGTATGTCAACAGATAGAACCATCAAATGTAGCCTACAACAAAAGCCACTTGAAATATCAGAAAGGTAAGTGTATGGTACACACTCTCAAAAAACACATAATAGGAACTATTTTTTCAGTGGGAAAGTTAATGCCGAGGTATACTAAAATGTTATTCATACTAAAATGTTATTCACAATAACTGTACAATCCTACACCAACCGTTATTAAATAAATTAGCGTTGTGTTGTATTAAAATAATAATGATGCAATAAAATGAAATAAATAGAAGGATATAATTACACTGGATAAAACTGATAAAAGCCCTAAAATACCGAAGCTTTCAGAGGCATCCGCCTCCTTTTTCAACAGTGAAGCTTATCGTATGGCACATCCCTAAATATCAGCAGGCTCATAGTTCACAGCATGTGTTTCTACAGGCATGAGCATGGGCAGTATTCTCCCCATGTCCACTGGAAATGGCTCAGGAGCATGCCAGGCATAACCACTCATCTCATCCAAGAACCACAGCCTCGAAGAGGGGATGAATGTGGATTTCCCTCTCTCTATTAATGGTATTGCTCTCAGAGGAGCAAATCTGCAAGATCTATGTGCCCAGTCGACGATGATAACAGCTTCGCCTGTAGAGATTTATCGTCGACCATGCCCACAGATTTTGGGACTGCAAATGGCTCGAGAGCTTGCGGATTTGCTCCTCTGAGAGCAATACCATTAATAGAGACAGGGGAATCTGCATTCATCCCCTCTTCAAGGCTGTGGTTCTTGGATGGGATAAGCAGTTCCACCTAGCACACTCCCAGTGCATATGGGGAGAATACTGCCCATGTTCATGTAGAAACAAATGCTGTGAACCGTGAGCCTGCTGATATTTAAGGATGTGCCATACGATAAGCTTCACTGTTGAAACAGGAGGTGGATACCTCTGAAAGCTTCAGTATTTTAGCGCTTTTATCAGTTTTATTATCCTGCGTTTTATTTACATTGTTTATTGTAATTTATTTTATTGCATTTTAACGGCATTTTAGAACTTTTATTATCCTGTGTTTTATCTACATTTTTAATTTTTATTGTAATTTATTTTATTGTATTTTAAAAATTCCATATTGCATTGTACAGACAGTTACCTTTTTTATCCAGTGTAGTTATTAGCATTAGCAGAAGCATATGATGCAAGAAAGCAAGCTTATTCAGCATCAGCAAAAAAAAAAAAAAAAAAAACAACACACACACCACTCCCATGTCACCCCTCCGTTCATTCAAAATACCTGTCCAGTTGAGCCTTAAATTTGTTTAGGCTATCAACTTCAACAACAAGTGACGGAAGTCGGTTCCACCAACCAACCACCCGCTGGCCAAAGGCAAATTTCCGCACATCTATCCGACATCCGTCCTTCCTCAATTTGAATTTATGCCCTCTGAGGTGATTATTTTGAGCAAGATGAAGAATCCCATTGGCATTGAGCATGCTCAAACCATTCATAGCCTTATACACCTCTATCAGATCACCTCGCCGGTGCCTAGTCTCCAGACTCTGTAATTTGCAAAACTTAAGCCTTTCTTCGTAAGAGCAACCCTTTGTTCCATTCACTAATCTTGTTGCCCTTCTCTGTACCCGTTCCAGCAGCTCTACATCCTTCTTGAAATGAGGCCTCCAGACCTGTATACAGTACTCAAGATGTGGCCTAACCATTGCCTTATACAAGGGAATAATCACCTCCTTATCCCTGCTAGAAAAATTCCTGTATATCATTGACAAGACACCATGAGCTACTCTTGCAGCTCGTCTGCACTGCTCAGAGAACTTCATATCTGCCTGCACAATTACCCCCAGGTCCTTTTCATTCTCCACCACTGTCAGTGTAGTACCGCAGAGTTGATATGTTGCTTTGGGGTTACTGTTTCCCATATGTAGTACTTTACATTTGTCAATGTTAAACTTCATTTGCCACCTCTCAGCCCATCTGTTCAACCTTTCCAGATCCTGTTGCAGCAGCATAGCGTCAGTAGTGTCCTTAACAACCCTGCCAACCTTTGTATCATCTGCAAACTTGGACATTAAACTTGATATCCCATCATCAATATCATTCATAAACACCGAAAACAACAACGGACCCAACACTGAACCCTGAGGAACTCCACTAATAACATTAGTCCACGTTGAGCAGTGTCCATTGATTACCACTCTCTGTCTTCTGCCACTCAACCATACCCTTATCCATAGCAGCAATTTGCCTCCAATGCCACACTGCTCCAATTTGTGCAGCAGTCTTCCATGTGCAACAGTATCAAAAGCCTTTCTAAGATCCAAATACAGGCATACCTCGAATAACGAATAGGATGCGTTCCACGAAATTACTTCGTTAAGCGAAACTTCGTTTTCAGAGGTAAAAATACTATGGCCAGAATAGGGATACGTTCCTACGTAAAGAAAATGAAAAGCTTTTTTTTTTCGGACAAAGAAAAGTTTTATTAAATAAACAGTCAACTTACATACAAAGTGAAATCACATTTTAAAATACGAGTCTAAAGTTGATTGTTTATGCTCTTTTTCTCTTTCATTTAACAATTGCCTATACGGAGTTATTGCATTTAACACTGATCGCTTAACAATAATACTTCTTCCTAAATCAGGATCATTTTCACTAAAAAAATTTAAAACGTTTTCAATGTCATTTAAGCACCTTTTTAAATCTTTGTTTTTTTAACACTTTTTCGGCTGGAGCTTCTTTAACTTCGTCTTCATTGCTAACAAGGTTTTCTAAATCTTCCACTGAAAAACCATCATCTTCTGCATTCAATAAATTTCTAACATCCTCTTCATCGACATTTTCGAAACCTATTGATTGAGCCATCTGGATAACTTCATTTCTAATTTCTTGGATGTTATTTTCTTCTTCTAGTACAACTTCTGGCCATATTTTGCGCCAAACTCCATTTAAGCATTTCTTAGTGACGTCTTTCCAAGAACTATCAATGTTTTCAATTGCGTTTTTAATGGTGTAGTTTTTCCAAAAAAGTTTTAACTGTCATTTCCTCTTTATCCTCTAGTTCAGTTAAACTGCTTAATGTTCGATGCAGATAATAAGCTTTAAATGATGCTATTACTCCCTGATCCAATGGTTGAATCAGGGAAGTTGTGTTTGCTGGAAGAAACACAACTTTGACAGGAATGCATGTGTCCAACGTGTTAAGATCAGTAGGATGTCCCGGAGCATTGTCTAACAACAAAAGAGCTTTTTCTTCAAAGTTATTTTTTTGACAATACCGTTTTACTTCAGGACAAAAGTGGTTAACAAACCAATCAGTAAATAACTCCTTGGTAACCCACGCTTTTCTATTTGCTTTCCATATTACAGGTAAATTCATTTTTATGTTACCTTTTGACGCCCTCGGATTTTCTGAATGGTAAACTAATAACAATTTTAATTTATAATCGCCAGAGGCATTTGATCCAAAGAGTAACGTTAAACGGTCTTTGGCTGCTTTGAACCCAGCAGCTGATTTTTCTTCAATAGAAATGAAGCTTTTTGTTGGTAGCCATTTCCAGAACAAACCGCTTTCGTCAACATTGAACACCAAATTTGGAAAATTTTCACGTTCAATTATTTCCTTTAGTTTTTCTGGAAACTTATTTGCAGCTTCTCCTGTTAATTTTACACTATGAATCCTGGCCCGTTTTTTAAATTTCTCGAACCAACCACGAGAAGCCCCAAAGGTTTCCGTAATTTCTTCAGTTTGTTTAGATTTCAGGTGATTAAACTGGAATATATTTTTTTTTATGTTAAATGGGGCTTGAAATTGCCGACTTCGTTATATCGAAGCTTCGTTATCAGAGGTAACGTTAACCGAGGTATGCCTGTATATAATATCAAAGTTATTCCCTGCATCCAGTTCTTTTGTGACTACATCATAGTATCCAATCAAAATGGTCAGGCAATACCTGCCCTTAACAAAACCATGCTGCGTCTGAGCTATAACTGAATTCTTGTCTAGATGATCCTGCAGTGCTTCTTTAACCAGTGCCTCCATTAATTTTCCTGGAACAGAAGTTAAACTAACAGGTCTATAATTACTTGTGTCAGCCTTTGATCCTCCTTTGTGAATTGGGGTTACATTTGCACATCTCCAGTCTATGGGTACCTCCCCTGAATCCAAAGCAGCTCTCATAATTATGGCTAGGGGTTTGCTTACTTCCTTTAATATAACTGGATAGATCCCATCCACCCCAGGTGCTCTTTTTATGTTTATCCTCAACAATCTCTCCTCCACTTTCCTCTCAGTTATTACAAAATCATCCAGCTCACTGCCAATGTTTACTTTACCTACATCATTCTCCTTCCTGTATAACTCCTCATGCGCGAATGTAGATGCAAAATACTCGTTTAGATTGTTAGCCACCTGAGCAGGATCCTCAACTGTTGAACCATCAATATCCAGTGGACCAATCTGATTCATCCCTTTCCTTCTTGGGTTTAAATAGGCAAAGAACTCTTTTCTGTTTTTCTTTGCATCCTTTGCCAAGGATTTTTCGTAGTCTGCCTTTGCCTGCCTAATCTCCTTTGTGACTTGGTTACAGACCAACTTATATCTATCAAAGGCTTCCATGTCACCCATTAATTTGTATGTATCCCATGCATTTTTCTTCTCTGCCACATGTCTCATTAGTTCATCTGACAACCATTTAGGCCTAAACCTTGAACAATATTTCTTAGTTGGTATGTAAAACCTGGTAGCCACCAAGATTAGTTCCTTGAATGCTTCCCATTTTGAGTTTGCTGTTGGTAACATCATCAGTTGGTCCCACTGTATAGAATTTAAATACTGTCTCAGACCATCATAGTCACCTTTACGAAAACAAAAACCCTTCCCTTTACCTCTGATGGTAGTTACCTCCTTGAGTAAATCCCACTTCAACACACTGTGGTTCATTTATCTGCAGATTCTTAATGCATGAAGAATCACTACTGATAATCAGATCAAGAGTATTGCTCCCTCTTGTTGCCTCATGAACATGCTGATGTAGAAAGCAATCATCCAATAAATCCACAAAAGCCTTGCTAGTGTGCGAGTGACCAATCCACAAATTCCAGTCAATATCTGGGAAATTAAAATCCCCCATTATAAGACTCTCTGATTTACTGGCCCACTCTATTTCCCTGTACAATATCTTATTATACTCATCAGAGTCATTAGGCCTATAGCACACTCCTACTCTCAATTTTGATTTCCCTATGCTTATGTCACAAAAAACTGACTCGACACTGCCCTGTCCATCGATGTCGACTGGCTTCACTTCCTTGGACTTTATGTTTTTCTTAACTAATAGCATAACCCCTCCTCCCCTCCTGTCCTGTCTATCCTTTCTATACACATTGTATTCCCCAAATTCCAGTTCCGCATTCCTTATATCTGTGTGACACCACGTCTCTGATATCCCAACAATATCTGCCTTTGATGTTTTGAGCAATACCTCAAATTCATCAAATTTATTTACCAAACTCCTAGCATTGGTGTACACGCAGGTATACATGCACCTGTTTCTATTCTTAGCTACCCTAACACAACCCATGTGTTTACTTGTACTGCAATGACTCCCAGCAGTCTCTGAAATATCCTGCATCTTGTTTTTCAGGCTTCTGCTCATTTCAATAGAAGCAGTGCAAGAATCACTTCCACCTCTGCCAGTGGCTACTGTTAATCTATTAGTCCTTGTATCCCCCCTCAACTAGCAGTTTTCCGACCCACCCAACACTGCCTCGACAGCATCAGCAAAAATTCTTGCACCCTTTCTATTTAAGTGTATCCCATCCCTGTAGAAGCAATCTCTCCTGTTAACAATTACAGTCCAGGCTGAAAAAAAATTCTACCCCTTGAGCCTTGCACAATCCCTCCAGGGCCGAACTGATCGACAAGGCTCTCATCATATACTCCCTCCTATCGTGTGTGGGCAGAATTGCAGACACTTTCAAATTCAACCCTAATTCACGGCTTTTTTTCAACAGCGACCTGTACTTGCTAAGTAATTCCGCTGGTCTCCTACTCTTAATATCATTAGTGCCAACGTGTACAACTATATCACCTTTTGTGCCTTAAAAGATGATATCCGCTCTACAACGTCATCAACCTTTGCCCCTGGCAGACATACCCTGGTCCTATTCCACCTATCCTTTTTACAAAGCATGTTCCCCGTTTCCCTGACAATAGAGTCACAAACAATTACTAGTTCCTGAGGGACCCGCGCATTCTGCCTAGGGGGCTGCCTCTGTGTTGCCTGATGACCAAGTGGAAGCTCTGGCATTGATGTGGGCAGCTGAGAGCTTGATGGGCCCCTCAATTTATTTCCTTCGAGGGCATCCACCCTGTCCTTCAAGCTCTCATAAAGGCCCATAACAACACTGAGTTGTCGCCTAATTTCCTTGCACTCCTTATATCTTGCACACACAAAGACATCCCCCTGGGCAGTATCATGTCCCGTACCCGACTGCTCCGCAAACATCAAGCAAACAGTGCATTTTAAAGACTGTGATTCAGAGGGCAACTGCCCCCCTCAGTTCTCCCCTGAACCACAGCACTCCCATTAGCTTGAGCCTTTTGCTTTGATGCTCTGGTCTGAGTCATGATTCCAATTTATTCAATAAAATTTCAAAACAAAATTAATTCCTTAAGTTATATCCCAAAATAGTTATAACGCTATATTTATTTTTTCGGTATCTAGTGTTTTCTACGAGTTCCCTTTATACAACTTCCGTATCACGTGTACCACTATAGTTATGTATTAATTATTTGTTACGACAAGTTGTTATATATATATATATATATATATATATATATATATATATATATATATATATAGTTAAAAGTACAATTTAATTGACAATAAAGTTTATCAAGATTAATATATTTACTGATTAATTGATTGACAATATTATATTATGCACTATACTACACTAAGCTTATGCTATCGTGTAAAAATGGCGGGAATTCACGAACGGTACTTCTACGGACTCTTTAAGTATTGATTAGTTTCCAAATCTCGCTATCTCAATTTAGAATAAACTAAGGATCCCGACTAGGTCTATAATCTACTTATAGAAGATAATTTGATATAACAATTGGTTAATAAATCGACTAAATTTGGTTAAAAAATAAAAGACCTCTCGTTCAATTTGTAACACGTGGATTTGATACCGTTACAGATACCTACAAAATCTCTGTCTAAGTTAAACTTTAAATTGACTCTTGATATTTTAAGGAGTCCTTATGTGCTGTAATGTAATAACTAGATCGTACGTATAGCTTAGCTTAATTTTCAGAGGGAGGTGAGTGCTGAAAATTAAGCTAAGCTATACGTACGATCTAGTTAAACTTTAAACTAAGACTAAGACTTTAAACTTAAACTTTAAACTAGGAATATAAAGCTACTCTAGAAAATAAGTTAATATGACAATTTAAGCTAATAAATCAGAAAATAAATCAGGAAAAACTTCTCTGTTCCAAGAGCATTGAAGAGCTTCGTCCGCACAGGCTAACCTCGTACCCAGACTGCTAACCTCGTACCCAGACTGTTTATTTCATTTTATTTGTATCATTATTATTTTAACACAACACAATGCTAATTTATTTAATAACGGTTGGTGTAGGATTGTACAGTTATTGTGAATATGAATATTCCCAACCCCAGAGGCCTATTTGAAGAATGCTAAAATGTTATTCCGTAGTTTATATTTAATCAATATGAATGAAATTATTGGGCATGCATACACACCACCTGCGTAACTATATAATATCGGTGTTTAGATGCACCATAGACACTCTTAAAAAAACTACAAAGTAGTTGTTGTGGGCATCATTTGCTCTTTCTCATATTGTGCTCTGCCTTCACGACGAGTTGCCATGATACTGCACTACCTCAAATAAGTAACGCTTCACTAATAGAGAAGACTATTGTTTCTTATTCTCAGTGAGTACCACCACCCAGACATGTTTCAAGCCTATTGGCCTATCAGTACCTGCCCACCCACTGATGATAGGCCAATAGCCTTGAAACATGTCTGGGTGGTGGTACTCACTGAGAATAAGAAACAATAGTCTTCTCTATTAGTGAAGCGTTACTTATTTGAGGTAGTGCAGTATCATGGCAACTCGTCGTGAAGGCAGAGCACAATATGAGAAAGAGCAAATGATGCCCACAACAACTACTTTGTAGTTTTTTTAAGAGTGTCTATGGTGCATCTAAACACCGATATTATATAGATACTAAACTCTTAAAGTATTATGCCTTGTGCATTTAATTATTTTAAATACTGAAGTAAATACGGTGAGAACAGATAGTGAGTATTACAGAAAGCAAACAGCAGGAGGCAATAATTTATGGCTGATCACAGCAAATCAATAGCAAGCAATTTGAATATCAAAATCTGTAACATGGTGTCGGATTTAAAGAGATCTGGTGGGAATGGGAGTATTGTTAACTAGGATCAGCACAAAGCAAACACTCCAGATTCAACGTGTTACCCTGGAAAATCTAGACTAGGAGTGGATAACCTATAACATGTGTGCCACAAGTGGCCCATTCAGCTCTTTGCAATGGCCAGCCTCTTGATTTGGAAAAAAAAAAAAAAAAAATCTAAAAAATAGTGACAAATGGGCCTGGAGTACTGGGGTCCATTGTTTAATAATTTTCAAATAGATATTTACAGTATACCCAGTATAAAATAAAAATATAAGTACAAATTCAGTAGCTTTCGGAACTCGTGTCCCTTTATCAATGTATTCAAATTTGTCAGTTGATAAAGGGACACGAGTTCTGAAAGCTACTGAATTTGTACTTATATTTTTATTTTATACTGGGTATACTGTAAATATCTATTTGAAAATTATTAAAATCTAAAAAAATTATACAACTGATTTTGAAAATCAGAAATGAAGCTAAATGCTAATGGTTCCAATTCCAGTTTTATTACCTGCAATTATGAAGCAGGTTTCAATGTGACTGGAACCTACATGCATATTTAATTCAGTTTACCATTAATTTAGTACAGGTAAGAAGAGGAATTAGTAAGCTTCTCATATCAAATTTGTAAGGATGACATATATTGATTCGTTAATCTATTTAAATTTATTTTATAAACAAAAACTGTTTTAATTTTTATTAACCGATTCATGGATTATCCCGAGATATCTCGTTTTTAGTTTTAAAAGTTATTTGGAACTACACGAAATATATTAGGATACAATAATACCTCCAAATTTAGGACTGAAACGTATTTTCTTTGAAGCTGTGTACAAACATGAACACAGCACTCCTGGTCGCAAGGTAAATCCCGAGTTTTCTCAGGGTTTTCTTACGCCTGGCAGCAAACGACTGGCTTTCGTTTTACTTATATTGTACAGCAATATCAGAACAGTAGCGTGCATTCCTGTGCCGCCAATAAGCAAAATGCAGAATACCGAACCCATGAAAATAATTAAAAAGAAAAAAAAAAAAAACAATATTGAAAAATATTTCGACACCCTCTTGAAATGCTGCCGTAAGCGACACTTACCTCGCCTGTCCACTTGTAGTTATCATTATTTTTTTTTTTAGGTTATACAAAACTTTAGTGTTGTTAATTAAAAATTAATAATAACTACCTATTTCCATTATTGTTTTGACAATTACCTACTTTTATTTTTATAATCAAATTCAAGAAATTGTAGTCAGAAAACTGTTTTTTATTCTTTCTGAAAACGTGTTCAAATAGCTGTTTTCCCAGATTACAGATAAGAGCAGGCGGTGACTTGCAAGCTGAACGTGACTCAGGACACTAAACTGCAGGTCTACTGACTCGCTTTGTTTCAGTCTCAGTCTGCCTCAAGCTATCGTGCGGTCAGGTTGTATACAGAGTGTTTCGGTGATTTCTGAATTGACTTTATTTATTAAATTCTGCAATCTTTACAATTTAAAATGGCGTCACGTGATAGAAGTTAAAAGAAAGCGTGTGAATTTAAATGTGACACAGAAATTAGAGCTAATTGAGAAATTAGAACAAGGCGTCTCAGTAGCATGTGTTTGTGTAATTTACGGTGTAAAAAAAAAAAAAAAAAAAAAAAAAACTGTTTCTAATATCTATAAATCAAAAGCCAAATTGCAACATTTTTCTTTAAAATACAGCGTTGATAGCTCTAAATGTGGTTCTATGGAGGGGAGCAGAAAACACATGAAAGTTGTACAAGATAAAAACTTAGATGTGTATAAGTGGTATGTTCAACAGAGATCTAGTGGTGATAACGTACTAAGTTTTGAGTTGAAATCTGCACTTGAAACTCTTGGAAAACACATGGGACTTAACGATAAGGCAAGTGATGGGTGGCTGTGGCGTTTTAGAAAAAGGCATGCCATTGTGAACAAGAAAACCTGTGGTGAATCTTTAAGTGCAGACACTTCACAAGTTGAGCCATTTAGAAAATTTATAAATGAACTTATTAAATCTAAGGGCCTTATTTTATCACAGGTTTACAATGCCGATGAAACTGGCCTGTTCTATCGTGCTGTTCCTGAAAATACACTGGCCTACAAACATGAACACAGCACTCCTGTTCGTAAGTTAAGTAAGGAGCAAATTTCTGCCTTACTTTGTGCAAATGCTGATGGCTTGCATCGCCTGAAGCCCACGGTGGTAGGGGAATCAAAGAAACCATGCACTCTTAAAGACATTATGAATCAGTTGCCTGTTATTTACACCAGCTCAAAGAATGGTTTACTTCAGATTTTTTCTGACTGGTTCTTCAACCACTTTGTCCCTGATGTGAGGCGCTTCCAGACAGATGTTCTGAAAATTTTATCCAATAATGTAAAGGCATTGTTGCTTCTTGACAACACCCCTGCTCATCCTAGTGCTGAGAAGTTAGTTAGCAAGGATGGCAGAATTAAATGTCTTTTTTTACCTCCTAACACAACTTCAGTTATTCAGCCAATAGACCAGGAATAATTGCAGCCTGCAAGAGGCTGTATAAAAAGAACTTTTTGGAAGAAGTAACGGTTGGGTTGGAGGATGAAGAAGACACAAGAGGAACCAGGACACTTCAGAATCTACGAGCCTACAACATTAAGTCTGTGCTCTTTCATTTTGCAGCTGCTTAAAAGGAGATGAAGACTACGACTTTGGCAAATTGTTGGAAGAAGTTGTATAATATTGAACCGGATTTGGATTTTGAAGGATTTGAGGCAAATGACTTTTGGGTGCGCCTGTTGCCAGCATTTACAAGGGTGCGCCAAATGAATTTGGCGCACCCTTGTAAATGCTGGCAACCGGGAAACAACTGAAGATGATGTTCTGAAATGGCTTGAAAATGATGAGGATGATCCTGGCTACCAAGTCCTCACTGAAGAAGAAATTGTGGACGAGGTTCAATATGGCAAGGCAGGGGAAGAAGAAGAAGACATTGAGAAAGAGCAAATTACACTAGCACGGCCTACCATGTCTAAAATGAGAAATCTCATGGACATCGCCATCCACTACATAGGGACACCTTCTGGCCCTGAAATTGTCCCTTACTATGAACATTTTTGGCAGTTCAGGGCGATCATCATTAAGAAACAATATCAGAGTGGCAAACAACTGAAGCTGGATGCTTTCTTTAAGCGAACTTCACTGACTCCCACTCCTATTTCACCTCCAACTGCTTGTACATCTCAACCATCTACAAGCAAACAGATGACACCAGTGCCTCCATTTGTGAACATTTCAGAAGAATCTGAAGCTGAGGATTCCCCTTCACCTCTACCTTCAGATACTGAATAACGACTACTGTACTACTATGGTCACAGCAAAATACTCTTCAACTACACTGTCAAAAAGGTGAGTAAATATTACATATTTTTTATTATAATTTAATAATTTTATATTGTACAGTACTGTATATTGTATTAAAGCTTTTTTTTTTACATTAAGAACAATAAAAAATGCCCCCCCCCCCAGTTTCGAGTGTGTTAATGGTTAAGAGAAAGTGACTTTATTGTGGACAAGTTCTTTTCTAACCCCTACAAAAATATGGCTACAAATAACAAGGGAATTTTGAAAAGATCAAAGAACAAAGAAGGTAATGACATTAGCAAGTAAAATCGAGTTATTAGACAAAATTTCCAATGGTGAAAGTGTCTCGTCAGTGGCAAAACATTATAAAATCAATGAGTCAATGGTATGATCAATCAAGAAATCGGAAGAAAAAATCCGTCGTAGTGTCCGTGAAAATGCACTAATAGCTTCAAAATTTTTCTCTGTAACTCGTGATGTTAAATTAGAAAAAAATGGAAAAGGCTTTAAATCTGTGGATAGAAGACCGAACTCAAAATAAAATTCCGTTAAGTTTACTCATCATTCTTGAAAAGGCAAAACACCTTTATCAACACTTTAGCAAAACTGGTGATAGCACTGGCAGGATTTTTACCTAGCAAAGGCTGGTTTGAAAGATTTAAAAATCGATATGGCCTTCATGACGTGAAATTTGTAAGCGAGTCTGCATCAGCAGATTTCATGGCTACAGAAAGTTTTCCGAACGAGTGTTCAATGCAGACGAAACTGGGTTGTTTTGGAAGAGAATGCCAGTCAGAACATACTTAACACAAAATGAAAAATCTGATCCTGGATTCAAAGCTTCCAAAGATAGGCTTACTCTTTTGTTTTGTGCAAACACTAGTGGACACATGATCAAACCGATGCTCGTGTATAAATCGCAGAATACACTTGCTTCGAAGGAAAAGAATAAAGATCATATTACAGTTTATTGGAAATCCAATAAAAAAGCCTGGGTAACAACTATATTTATTAGAGTGGTTTAATGAAAGCTTTGTGCAAGAGGTGGAAAGTTACTTAGCTTCAAAATCTTTGCCTTTCAAAGTTCTGCTTCTTATTGATAACGCGCCAGGACATCCAAGAAGTCTAGAATTTGACCACCCAAACGTTGAAATTGTGTTTTTGCCATCCAATACCACATCACTTTTTCAACCACTAGACCAAGGTGTGACTGCTGCGTTTAAGTCCTACTATGTTAGGAGAACTTTTACTGACTTAACTGAAAAAATGGAAAGGGAGTCAGACTTAACTGTAAGTCAAAGTTGGAAAAATTACAACACTGCAGATTGCCTGATCATCATTAAGGCATCAGTTGATGAAATAAGAGCATCTATAATTAACACATTGGTGAAAATTGTGGTTGTTGCTAAAACAATCCCTAATGTCAATGAACTGGTTGTTGATATTGTAGCAATCACACAGGGAATAGAAGGCAGGGGCTTTGAAAACACCAATGCAACAGACATTCAGGAACTTATTGAGACTCATGCAGATGAACTTAGAATAGAAGAGCTGAATTAGTAACAAGGTCAAAAGAGAACCAAAATGATCCTGAGGAGAAAGATCTCAATGCTGTTAGACCAGAATTAAATAGCAAATCATTAAAGGAAACCTTCAGCCTCTCCATACAACTTTCAGAAAAGGTCATGGAAATGGATCCTAATTTGGAAAGGAGCATCAAGTTTAAACGAGACCTAGAACAATTACCCTTGCCTTACAAGGAAATTCAAAAGAAGCTCAATAAAAAAAAAAAATTAAGAAACAAACTTCGATTACCAGTTATTTTTTGCCCAGCAACCCATATTCTTGATATGTTTTTGAAAGATTTTTGTTTGAAATTTCTAATAAATATTACATTTAATATTAAATTGTTTCTTATTTTCATTTCGATGCCTTATGCTTGTATTTCAATATGTACTGTTTATGTTTGTCTATGTACATAGTCATTATGGAGGTACATATAATACATACAGACAAAATTTTAGACTAGTTTTTCTTATATATTTCATAATTTGGAATGGAACTCTTTTATTACCAGGGGCACCACACTCAGTATTCGCGGAACATAACCCCCGCAAATAGTGGGGTTAACTGTATACAAGTTTGAATGTAAACAATTAAGGTGGATTTCTTATTCACCGTAGTTGATTCGTCAAATATCAATGAAATTTTACTGTTTGACATAATTTTATTAGCCAAATTTTTACTCATTTCATTACTAATATGGTTCAAGATGTTAATGCAAGTGTTAGTTGAATGAAGAATACAATCCATGTCAATCTCATTTAATTCCTGTAGGTCAATCTCTGATTCAAAATTATGAAAAGACAGATTTTCTTTGGCCACCTTAGAAGCAATGCAAAAAATTTTTGCTGTTATTAATTTTTCATGAGATAAAATCTTTAAACACAGATCTTTAAACAAAGAGGCTTTCTCAGCTTCTGCAAGCAGTTTTATAGCAGCTTTATGTCCCACTATTCCTTGTGGTTGAAATTTTCCCCCCCTTAAAGACGATAGCTGTTGCTGCCCACTACTGTCTTTAAAAAACCCGGGAAAAAATATCCCTTTTATTATGTAATCAAATGAAACAGGCACCAGGTTTTAACTTCTGTATTTTATAGTTAAGGAAAAAAATTAAATATACTATTGCCAGAATGGGTTGGTCCCAAGTGAACCACAAAACAAAGACACTATTAAGCAGAAAAAATAATATGCAACAATAAGTCACCAGAATTAAGATATTTTCTTGCAGGGCTTGTCAGGTAACATGATACCACCATCTGAACAACCCTCTAAACGCATCACAACACATCATTTGTTTGTGGTTCGATGTGTATACACATCAGTGGTACCGAATGTGTTAATATTTTGTATATACAGCAGACTCTCGATTTACCGGGATTGTATTAACCAGGACACTTCAAGACTCCAAAGTAGAAGGGGGAAGGGAAAAAAATTCACCAGAAATTATAAAATTCAAGTAATAAATAGAATAGGTATAAACAGATATTTTGCAAGTCATAAATAAGTGACAAGAAGCAGTATTATGTCGTGATTGGGAGATGAAACTATTACCCAGCAACCACCACTGTCTTCACATCCTCCACTCAAATAAACAACAGAAAGAGAACAAATGTTTAGTTGTTGTTGGTTTAGGGATTTATTAGGCGCATCGGCAACTATGGCCATTGTACTCTATACATATGGTAAGTTTTTATGCTATTTCCTGTTAGATAGAGATAATTGAAAAAAAAAAAAAAAAAAAAAAACACCAACAAGTTAGTTTTTAACTGGTTAAAGGAGGTGGTATACATTAATCATTTTAAAAAAGGTAAAAATGCTTGAGACATTTGCTTTCTTGCCTAAAAGTAAAGAAAGTGTAAGAGGGTCTTCTGTTGTGGCTGGAGTAAAGAGATTCTGGTGTTCTCTTGCATATTTTAGGCATTCAACAAGGATATGTTTTACTGAAAACACTGTGTTGTAGTGATGACACTCAGGGGAACCTCCCCTCTTAATAACTATGAGTGATATTTGTGTGACCTATTTGTAGATGTGCCAATATTACCTCCTGTTTTCGAATTGATATGAAGCTTGATACTCCAAAGTTTATTGTTATATTGATTTTCCTACTGGATAATTGCCACTGGTACATCCATTTTTTTTTAGATTATTGATTAGTCTTGATATGGTACTTTCCAATTGTCATTGGGTGGCAAGACGGCCAATTTTGCAGCATTGTCAGCTAATTCATTTCCTGGAATTCCCGTATGTCCAGGGACCCAGCAGAGGTGCACTTTTTCCAAATTCAAATAAAGTATGCAAAGAGGAGGTTATTTCCTTTAAGACTGGGTGGGTGATATTCATGGTGTTTTTCAGGGCTTGAAGTGCACTTAAAGACTGTAAAAATTATACTATTTTCAATATCAGAATATTCTATATGCTTCAGTGCAATATGAATAGCTGTATGTCATATGAGTTCAGCAGAAATATACTGAACTCATATGACAATTCATAGGCCAGTACGATGTTCGGAAAAACTGTGGCAATTCCAATGTGGGCCTCATTCTTTGATTCGTCCATATGCACTACGACGAAGTTGGGGAACTGATCCACTACTGCATTTTCCTTAGGTAATGTAGATTTATTCCATTGATGGAGGGATAAACTGCATGAAGGTGAAGTAATGTCCCAAGGAGCACAGGAAATTGGAAGTGTATTTGGAACATTATTAAAAGACAGATTAAGTTCTTCTGAAAGGTATTTTATTCATATACCTAATGGTTGGTTAGCAGAAGGGCAGTTTCGGTATAACATGCTGTGCTGGAGGGTGAAAAGTATCTGCCAGTTTGGGTGTTTGGGCATAGATCTAATTTTATATGCTTAGTGTAATATAAGTTGTCTTCTGATTGAGAGAGGGGGTTCATGTGCTTCAGTATATAGACTATGTATTGGAGATGTGCGATATGCTCCTATGGCAGTGCATATTGCACTATGACGGATAGGTTCAAGCCAGCAAAGGACACTAAGTCTTGTTGAGCTATACACTGGTGCTCCGTAGACAAGCTTTGATCTTATTAAGGCTCTGAATAATCGTAATAAGGTAACTTGATCAGCTCCTCACTTAGTTGCTGAAAGAATATGGATGATATTTAGCTTTTGCTGACAGGATGTTCTTACCTTTTTAGAGCATATTAAAAAACTAAGTTTATGATCTGTGATTCCTAAGAACCGTATGCTGGGATGAACTGCTATTGGTTGGCCATTCAGTTATAGTTCCTGATGTGGGTGAAGTTTACATTGGTGAAAAAAATGGATGCACGTTTAATGCGGACAGAGTTCAAATCCATTTCAGATGGAGTTCTGAAGCCTTACTAGTATATCTAGTGTTGATCAGTGTTTTTGGATATAATACTGTGCAGAATGTAGGAGATTCAAGTTTGCTAGGTACCATATCAGTCGACGGTTTATCATCTTTTCAAGAATTTTGCACAGGCAACTGGTTAAGGCAATGGGTCTATAGGTAGGTTTCGTTGGGTCTCTTCCTGATTTAAGAAAGGCAAGGACTGGTCCCATTGTTTAGGGAATGTATCTTCTAGGTAAAGTCTATTGAACAGATCAATTAGGTTTATCATTAGGCTTAGCAAGCACTTCTAAAATTTCGTAATAAAGGAAAGTCATGTTGCTTATAAAAGTTTTTATTGAAACAGTAGACAAGATACAATTGTTTCTAATTATTTCATTTTAATGAGAGCTCTACAGTTGTTAGTTTTCATTTACTAACGTAGCTATATCAATATCGATGCTTGTAGTTGCCAATCGCAGTAAATGTGAAAGTGTTTTATCAGTCAATGAGCATCTGTATTTGGATTTTATGAATTTCATTGTTGAAAAAGTGCTTTCACAAAGATATGTGCTCCCGAGCATTGAGCACATTTTGAGTCCAAAGTCCCTCAATTTCGGATGGCACTCTCTCGGTACTGTATTAACCAGGACTCCACAGAGATTATAATAAAAAATTATAAAAAAATCCACCAGAAATTATAATATTCAAGTAATAAATAGAATAGGTATAAACAGATATTTTGCAAGTCGTAAATAAGTGACAAGAAGCAGTGTTATGTCGTGATTGGGAGATGAATCTATTACCCAGCAACCACCATTGTTGTTGGTTGCTGAGTAATAGGTTTGAAAAAGGAGAAGATTTTAAAAAATCTTCTCCTTTTTCGATTCTGCCAGTATAAAAAGGGTCGGATTGCAAATCGCACAATTCCAGTTGGAGGTCAGATCTTATGTTTTCAATGCTGACAGTCAATGGTTGAATGAAAACTGAAATACATTCTTCATTTTCCTTAATATCGCCAAATCGATTTTCAAAGTCCTCCATGATTGTTTCAATGCACTTTATATGAGCTGAAAATGATGTTCTCTCAATATTCTTCATTTCAACTTCATTTTGCAATTAGGAAAAAAAGTAAAAATATTATTGGCCAATGTTGATTTCAAAAGCTTCAATTTACTTTTAAAACCATTCAAATGACCACACGAGTTTGCAATACAGGCATACCTCGATTAACGAATAGGATGCGTTCCACGAAATTACTTCGTTAAGCGAAACTTCGTTTTCAGAGGTAAAAATACTATGGCCAGAATAGGGATACGTTCCTACGTAAAGAAAATGAAAAGCTTTTTTTCGAACAAAGAAAAGTTTTATTAAATAAACAATCAACTTACATACAAAGTGAAATCACATTTTAAAATATGAGGTTAAAGTTGATTGTTTATGCTTTTTTTCTCTTTCATTTAACAATTGCCTATACGGAGTTACTGCATTTAACACTGATCGCTTAACTATAACACTTCTTCCTAAATCGGGATCATTTTCACTAAAAAAATTTAAAACGTTTTCAATGTCATTTAAGCACCTTTTTAAATCTTTGGTTGTTAACACTTTTTCGGCAGGAACTTCTTTAACTTCGCCTTCATTATCTTTGTCTTCGTTGCTAACAAGGTTTTCTAAATCTTCCACTGAAAAACCATCATCTTCTGCATTCAATAAATTTCTAACATCCTCTTCATCGACATTTTCGAAACCTATTTGATTGAGCCATCTGGATAACTTCATTTCTAATTTCTTGGATGTTATTTTCTTCTTCTAGTACAACTTCTGGCCATATTTTGCGCCAAACTCCATTTAAGCATTTCTTAGTGACTTCTTTCCAAGAACTATCAATGTTTTCAATTGCGTTTTTAATGGTGTAGTTTTTCCAAAAAGTTTTAACTGTCATTTCCACTTTATCCTCTAGTTCAGTTAAATTGCTTAAAGTTCGACGCAGATAATAAGCTTTAAATGATGCTATTACTCCCTGATCCAATGGTTGAATCAGGGAAGTTGTGTTTGCTGGAATAAACACAACTTTGACAGGAATGCATGTGTCCAACGTGTTAAGATCAGTAGGATGTCCCGGAGCATTGTCTAACAACAAAAGAGCTTTTTCTTCAAAGTTGTTTTTTTGACAATACCGTTTTACTCCAGGACAAAAGTGGTTAACAAACCAATCAGTAAATAACTCCTTGGTAACCCACGCTTTTCTATTTGCTTTCCATATTACAGGTAAATTCATTTTTATGTTACCTTTTAACGCCTTCGGATTTTCTGAATGGTAAACTAATAGCAATTTTAATTTATAATCACCAGAGGCATTTGATCCAAAGAGTAACGTTAAACGGTCTTTGGCTGCTTTAAATCCAGCAGCTGATTTTTCTTCAATAGAAATGAAGCTTTTTGTTGGTAGCCGTTTCCAGAACAAACCGCTTTCGTCAACATTGAACACCAAATTTGGTGGAAAATTTTCACGTTCAATTATTTCCTTTAGTTTTTCTGGAAACTTATTTGCAGCTTCAACATCTGCACTTGCAGCTTCTCCTGTTAATTTTACACTATGAATCCTGGCCCGTTTTTTAAATTTCTCGAACCAACCACGAGAAGCCCCAAAAGTTTCCGTAATTTCTTCAGTTTGTTTAGATTTCAGGTGATTAAACAAAAATAATGCTTTTTCTTGAATCACCATTTGACTTAAAGGCATATGACGTTGTGACATATCATCTATCCACAAACTTAACATTTTCTCCATTTTTTCTAAAATTGGATTCCTTAAGCGAGTTAATTTTGCCGCTGTAACATCTGTACAATTCTGAGCAGACTGTTTTATTTTTTCTGATTGACTTAGTATGGTTGTTAAAGTTGATTGCGCTAATCCTAAAGAATGTGCCACATCGGATTTTCTTTCGCCGCTTTTAACACGTCGTACGATATTTAGTTTAGTTTCCAAAGAAATTGCTTTTCTTTTCTTTGATTCTGACATTTTAATTAACTAAAACAAAAATATTTCTATTAAAATTTACAAAATCTACGTTATGTAATGCTATAAAGAACCTACGTCGATTATTGCAATGCGCCACACTGAAACAACGTCAATCATGTAAACAACAACTAAATTACGCGATTGACACGCAAAACTGTTATAACAGACATGCCCGCAGCTCGGGAGCACTCGGGAATACGTAACAAGTCGCCGTCAGTCACCAATCGGATGATTGTCGGGCGTTGGCCTTAAATTGGAATATTTTTTTATGTTAAATGGGGCTTGAAATTGCGGACTTCGTTATATCGAGGCTTTGTTATCAGAGGTAACGTTAACCGAGGTATGCCTGTATTCTGTTGTTTGCCCTGCAGCTTTAAGTTCAACTAATTCAAATGGTTGGTAATATCTGTTAAAATTCCAAGATCAGATAAAAAGGTGGGATCTTGCATTTGATTTTCGAGTTCTATTGTGTCAGACTTCACTTCGTTTTTAAGAAATATGGGTATTTCTTTCTGAATGGCAAAAAAGCGCTCCAGACATTTTCCGGTACTTAACCAGCAAATATCAGAATGCAGGGGCAAATCGCCATATGCAGCATCCATTTTGCTCAAGAAATAGCAAAACTTACGATGGGTCAGAGATATATAACCTCCTCATATTACTTTTACAGCTACTTTCATGGCATTGACTTGACGTAGAGATTTTCCAGAGTGCGTCTTGATGAATGATGCAATGAAGTAGGGCAGTTAATATTATTTTCTTTCAATAGTCCACAAAACCCGAATCCAGTCTCCATCATAGCTTTGGCCCCATCAATAACAATACAGGAACATTTATCGAATCCTCCATAGTTTATAACAGAGTTTTGAACTGCTTCGAAAATATCGATACCTTTTAGTAGTCCCATGCAAAGATATAAGACTGAGCAGTTTTCATTAATAGTTCGAACAAAAATTAAAAGTTGACTTATGTCTGCTTGATCAGTGCTTTCATCCAGACACAATGAAAAGTAACCACATTTTGCCAATGAATCACAGTTTTTTTGAAATGTATTGATCCATGTATTCTATATGTCTAGCAACCATCTGATGCGATAATGCCACTGTTTCAAACTAAACTTAGCACTGCACAATGCTACTTTGTATGAACAAAGTTCATACAAATTAGCATTGTGCAGTGCTAAGTTTAGCAAAAACTCGTTTGATGCATTAATTTCTGCTTATATTCGGCAATAATGGTGCTTCTTGATTCCACCAATACACATCTCAAATCTTTTACTGTGTAATGTAGTGTAGTGTCGTTTCACATTATACTCTTTAGGCACTGACAAAACTTGCATGCAAACAAGACATTGAATTTTATTCTTGTCGTTTGTAATCAAATAGTCTGATACACTTGTTTTTCTTTAATTTTTTTTCTTGTGAGATATGGTTGTTTGACAATAAGTAGTAATTTATTAAGTAGAAGTGAAGTATATTGAAGATAATGTGGAAATAAATCGCAATGTGTATCTAATAATTGTGAAATTGAAATTTTATAAAATTAAATCGAAATCATGACTCAGACCAGAGCAGCAAAGCAAAAGACTCAAGCTAATGGAAGTGCTGTGGCTCATAGGAGAACTGAGGGGAGGGGGGGGGGGGCAGTTGCCTTCTGAATCACAGCCTCTTAAAATACACTGCTTGCATGCTGTTTGTGGAGCAATCAGGAATGGGACATGATATTGCCATGGGAGATGTCTTTGTGTGTGCACGATGCAAGGAGTGTAACAAAATCAAGCAACAACTCAGCGTTGTTATGGGCCTATATGAGAGCTTGAAGGACACGGTGAATGCCCTCGAAGGAACTAAATTGAGGGGCCCATCAAGCTCTCAGCTGCCCACATCAACGCCAGAGCTTGCACTTGGTCATCGCGCAACACACTGGCAACCCCCAAGGCAGAATGCACTGGTCCCACAGGAACTGGTAGTTGTTGGTGACTATTGTCAGGGAAACGGGGAACATGCTGTAAAAAGGATAGGTGGAACAGGACCAGGGTATGTCTGCCAGGGGCAAAGGTAGATGACGTTGTAGAGCGGATATCATCTTTTAAGGGCACAAAAGGTGATATAGTTGTACACGTTGGCACTAATGACATCAAGAGTAGGAGACCGGCAGAATTATTTAACAAGTACAGGTGCCTGTTGGAAAAAAGCCGTGAATTAGGATTGAAATTGAAAGTGTCTGTAATTCTGCCCAGACACGATAGGAGGGAGTATATGATGAGAGCCTTGTCGATCAATTCGGCCCTGAAAAGATTGTGAAACTCAAGGGGTAGAATTTTTCTCAGCCTGGACTGTACTTGTTAACAGGAGAGACTGCTTCTACAGGGATGGGATACACTTAAATAGAAAGGGTGCAAGAATATTTGCTGATGCTATCGAGGCAGTGTTAGGTGGGTCGGAAAACTGCTAGCTTGGGGGGATACAAAGACTAATAGATTAACAGTAGCCACTGGCAGAGGTGAAAGTGATTCTTGCACTGCTTCTATTGGAATGAGCAGAAGCCTGAAAAACAAGATGCAGGACATTTCAGAGACTGCTGGGAGCCATTGCGGTACAAGTAAACACATGGGTTGTGTTAGGGTAGCTAAGAATAGAAACAGGTGCATGCATACTTGCATGTACACCAATGCTGGGAGTTTGGTAAAGAAAACTGATGAATTTGAGGTATTGCTCAACGCATCAAAGGCAGATATTGTTGGGATATCAGAGACGTGGTGTCACACAGATATAAGCAATGCAGAACTGGAATTTGGGGAGTACAACATCTACAGAAAGGATAGACAGGATAGGAAGGGAGGAGGGGTTATGCTATTAGTTAAGAAAAACATAAAATCCAAGGAAGTGAAGCCAGTCGACATCGCTGGACAGTGCAGTGTCGAGTCAGTTTGGTGTGACATAAGCATTGGGAGATCAAATTGAGAGTAGGAGTGTGCTATAGGTCTAATGACTCTGATGAGTATAATAAGAAACTGTACAGGGAAAGAGTGGGCCAGTAAATCAGAGTCTTATAATGGGGGATTTTAACATCCCTGATATTGACTGGAATTTGTGGGCTGGTCACTCACACACTAGGAAGGCTTTTGTGGATTTACTGGATGATTGTTTTCTATATCAGCATGTTTGGGAGGCAACTAGAGGGAGTAATACTCTTGATTTGATTATCAGTAGTGATTCTTCATGCATTAAGAATCTGCAGATAAAGGAACCACTAGGTGACAGTGATCACAGTGTGCTGAAGTGGGATTTACTCAAAAGAGGTAACTACCATTAGGGGTAAAGGGAAGGGTTATTGCTTTCGTAAAGGCGACCACGATGGTCTGAGACAGTATTTAAATTCTATATAGTGGGATCATCTGATGATGTTACCAACAGCAAATTCAAAATGGAAAGCATTCAAAGAACTTATCATGGAAGCTACTAGGCTTTACATACCAACTAAGAAATATTGTTCAAGGTTTAGGCCTAAATGGATGTCAGATGAACTAATGAGACATATGGCAGAGAATAAAAATGCATGGGATACATACAAATTAACACGTGACACAGAAGCCTATGATAGATACAAGTTGATCTGTAACCAAGTTACAAAGGAGGTTAGGCATGCGAAGGCAGATTACGAGAAATCTTTGGCAAGGGATGCAAAGAAAAACAGCAAAGAGTTTTTTACTTATGTAAACTCCAGAAGGAAGGGGATGAATCAGATTGGTCCACTTGATATAGATGGGTCAACTGTTGATGATCCTGCTCAGGTGGCTAACAAACTAAATGAATATTTTGCATTGACATTCACACATGAGGTGTTATTCAGCGAGGGGAATGCTAGACGTGTATTCAACTCTGACAGTAAGCTAGAGACTCTTGTAATAACTGAGAGTAAAGTGGAGGAGAAATTGTTGAAGATAAACACAAGAAAGGCACCTGGGGTGGATGGGATCTATCCAGTTATATTAAAGGAGGCAGCAAAGGAAGTAAGCAAACCCTTAGCCATAATTATGAGAGCTTCCATGGACTCGGGGGAGGTACCCACAGACTGGAGATGTGCAAATGTGATCCCAATTCACAAAGGAGGATCAAAGGCTGACACAAGTAATTATAGACCTGTGAGTTTAACTTCTGTTCAAGGAAAATTAATGGAGGCACTGATCAAAGAAGCACTACAGGATCATCTAGACAAGACTTCAGTTGTAGCTTGGACACAGCATGGTTTTGTTAAGGGGAAGTCTTGCCTGACCAATTTGATTGGATAGTATGATGCAGTCCCAAAGGAACTGAATGCAGGGAATAACTTTGATATTATACACTTGGATCTTAGAAAAGTGTTTTGATGCTGTTGCACATGGAAGACTGCTGCACAAATTGGAGCAGTGTGGCATTGGAGGCAAATTATTGCTATGGATAAAGGGATGGTTGAGGGGGAGAAGCCAGAGAGTGGTAATCAATGGACACCACTCATCGTGGACTAATGTTCTTAGTGGAGTCCCTCAGGGTTCAGTGTTGGGTTCATTATTGTTTTCTGTATTTATAAATGATATTGATGATGGTATATCAAGCTTAATGTCCAAGTTTGCAGACGATACAAAGGTTGGCAGGGTTGTCAAGGACACTACTGACACAATGCTGCTGCAACAGGATCTGGAAAGGTTGAGCAGATGAGCTTCGAGGTGGCAAATGAAGTTTAACATTGACAAATGTAAAGCACTACATATGGGAAACAGCAACCACAGAGCAACGTTTTAACTCTGTGGTACTACACTGGCAGTGGTAGAGAATGAAAAGGACCTGGGGGTAATTGTGCAGGCAGATATGAAGTTCTCTGAGCAGTGCATACGGGCTACAAGAGTAGCTCATGGTGTATTGTCAATGATATACAGGAATTTTTCTAGCAGGAATAAGGAGGTGATTATTCCCTTGTATAAGGCAGTGGTCAGGCCACACCTAGAATACTGTATACAAGTCTGGAGGCCTCATTTCAAGAAGGATGTAGAGTTGCTGGAACGAGTACAGAGAAGGGCAAAAAGATTAGTGAATGGAACAAAGGGGTGCTCTTACGAAGAAAGGCTTAAGTTTTGCAAATTACAGAATCTGGAGACTAGGCACAAGCGAGGTGATCTGATAGAGGTGTATAAAGCCTTGAATGATTTGAGCATGCTCAATGCTGATGGGATTCTTCCTCTTGCTCAGAATAATCATCTGAGAGGGCATAAATTCAAATTGAAGAAAGACAGATGTAGGATAGACGTACGGAAAATTGCGTTTAGCCAGCGGGTAGTTGGTTGGTGGAACAGACTTCCATCCCTTGTCGTGGAAGTTGATAGACTAAATAAATTTAAGGCTCAGCTGGATAGGTATTTCCAGAGGGTTGAAGTGGAAGTGGTTTTTTTTTTTTTTTTTTTTTGGCTGATGCTGCATAAGCTTGCTTTCTTGCATCATATGCCTCTACTAATGCTAATGCTAATTTGGTGAACCCTGTGACACAACCTTGGTAAACGGACAACCCTCCCCGGAGCATGCACATTGAAACGAGACATCCAGTATGGACGCAACGAAATGCACTTGATGTCGTGCACAGAAGCTAGGTTTGCACTCACAAGTAGTGTTTTGCGACGAGTTTTATTTTTTTTGCACATGAAAATCAAAAGCTTAACCCACAGGAGGGCTGCCCAAAATCGTTCTGCAGGACGTGGTTTGGACAGCCCTGATCTAGATCATTTTGTTGAAAGCTATAACTAGGTGGAATCTACAAGGAGCAAATTGTAATGTGGATATCCACAGCTACACGGCCTGCTGCTGCCACAAGGGGAAGAGTCCAGTAAAACGTACTGGCAGGAATGTGTAGGTTTACTAAAATAGCTACACCACAGTATTTTCGTGGGTTCTGTCTTTTCTAAAGACATTATACTGAGACAGTTTTGGTGTATCTTGAGGTTTTAAATATGTCTCTTGAAGGCAGAGACATATTGGCATATATTTAGGGGTAAGGTCATATACGTCATCAATACTGGCATGGAAACCATGACAATTCCACAGAATTATTGCATTCATTATTTATTTCTTGTTAGGCTTTCAGAACACTCTTGTTTTTATCTTTTTTTTTGGAAGTAAGGCTTTCCCATGTCCAGGACACCATCTTCTGCAGATTTTTCATTAATATACATTTCCTCTTGATGTTTGGAAGTTTTGATTGGTTTTTGTTTGCATTCTTGGTCCAGGGAGTGTAGTTTTTCGCATGGTATGAATATTGGTCTCCTTGGGTTTCGGTTGCACTGTACAAGGTTTGACATAATTTGAGAAAGACTCTTTTGGGGGTACTGATAATTGCTGTTGACTGATATTTTTTGGTAATTTGGGTGTACCTAAGTCTGTTTGTATGGGTTGGTGGTGAGATGATCTACTTTGCCTCTTGATAGAAAACATTGTTTTATACTTCTGAATAATTTTGTTTTTCCAGCATTCACATGTTCTAGCACAGGCAGTGTGGTCCTTTTTACAGTTTAGGCATATTGGTTGAGGAGCAGTACAGGCTTCGCAGTCATGTTCTACTGAACCGCACTTTGCACAAGTAGGGGTTTCCCGGCAAGCTGTCTGGGAATGTCTGTACTTCTGACATCGGAAACACTGTAGCAGATTTGGAATATATGGTCTGACATTGCATACACCAGATATCCAGCCTTAATGGATGCTGGATGATGCGGTTTGTTGAATGTCAATATCAGATTTTGTGTAAGGGTTAGGTTGCCATCTTTTCTGAAGATTCTCTTCACTTGAATAATGCCTTGTTCTTTAAGTTCTTCTAGCATTTCCTCTTCAGACGCATCTAGTAAATCCCAGTCTGAGATCAATCCTTTGTAGGAGTTCAGTGATCTGTGGAGTGTCACAGTTACCGGTAGTCCTGCAAAGAGTTTAATGCTCAAAAGTCGCTCTGAATGTTTAGTGTTAGGATGTCTCCTGACCTCAGTCATTTTACAGACTTGGGAGATCCAGCTCTACTTTCTAATTCCTTTTGGACTCTAAATGGTGAGAGTTTGCCAAATGCATTTTCACCAGTTGAGTGAATAATTAAGGAAGTTGGAATAGGATAATTCTCTGTCCCAATTTCCTGGCATTTGGCAGTTGTTGTATTGGAACTGTCTTTCATTTTGGATGTCTGGGGTGTGTCATGCAGCCCAGATAAGTTAGAGTTTGATTTTCTCATCACGTGTCTTTTTGGCACTGGGAGATTGTCTTTTTCTCCCAGGTTACCAGGGAAGAGCGGTGTCACCTAGTGACCCAAGTGAAGAAGATAGGGTTAGTATAAACTAAAAATAAAAAAAGGGATTAAAGAAAGGTGATTTTCCTTTCTAGGTTATAGTATTTGGATAAATGTATTTAAATATAATACTCAAGTGTACCAGATAATCACTGTGAAAGTCACTGTGGTCACTAATTTCACTTGACACTTGGAGACACAAATGTTTAGTTTGTTTTAGTGGATCATGTGGATTGCTGTGTTCCACATTACAGCAAAATGAAAAATTTTTGTTTTGTTATTATTTAAGTGAGGAGAGATTCGGCCAATTTTTTTTTTTTTATAGTAAACATTTTTTTGTTTATAAATCGCAGAAATGATGGGTAAACACAAAACAGTTGTGCTTTCAACTGCACTAACAGAAGAATGACGAAACAGTCTACGTACAAGGACCTCAACAAGGCAATGGTGTTGTGGTTTAGTCAACAAAGAGCAGAAGGCATTCCAGTCTCTGGACTGTTTGTGTAACAAAGACAAAATATTCTTTTCAACGAATTAATTTTTTGTGAACATAACCATCCTGCTGATCATTAAAATGTGGAAGTCTTGAAATATGTTGCTAATATGAAAGTGAAAACCTCTAGTAGCGGATGTAATCCTCTAGAAATTTATGCAGAAGCTGTATCACAGCTTCTAAATTCCATAAAAATTCATATGGCAGTTGAAGAGAGTACAAAGAGGGAATCCCGGAAAAAATATCACATTATTTATTAATTATTCTGATAACCCATTCAGGCCATCTATGCTTATTGTCATGCAATCTTGCAATATTAAAATAAAAATTACTGTTTTTTGCCAGGATGGGGGGGTTTATTCTACCGGAGGTGAAACCCACCCCAGTCAGCCCCTTTGGTTAGATCAAGTGGTTATGCATAGTTTTTAGAGGGAAAAAAAGAAAAGAAAGAAAATCTGATTTTTTTTGTTTCCGCTTTTGCCAACACAGACTTCACTGTTTGCCCATTCCTTAGAAATCTTCATGCCCATATTCAACTAACATGCTATGCCAATAGTCTAGAAACATGAATCAAAACACCACCCTTCTTGTCAATTGCATTACAAAAGGCCAATGAGATACAAATGCATAGACAATACATGTAAAATGTCAGGACAGGTTGATTTTCCCTGTATCACAAAGTTCAAACATATCAGCACAGCCTAACAAAGGCCCTCATATACCCATGCTAGTTACAAATTTATTGTCCAACATCTAAGGAGAAATAAAAAAAGAGAAGAGAATATTAACAAAACAGAAAAGAAAGGATTTTTTACCCCTTAGTTGTTGGCCTTACTTTTCAACATGCTACAGATGAAGAAATGAGCTGAGCCCCCATTATGGATAAGCATATTTCAGATGATTTCGCTTCAGTGTAATGCAGACCCAGACATAACTATGCTGGCTTGCATGAGGGGTATTGCACAGCGTGCAAAAAAGTTGGAATAATTAAACTTACAGTTTGTAAAGAAGAAATAACTTATTCTGAACTAATTTTGGTATAGAATAGAGCACATTTTTAAGATGAGTTTTATAATCCTCTTCAATACAAATAAAATGCAGTGAAATTTATTAAAATAAATAACAAGAATTGACAAAAATTACAACTTTCATTATTGGAAAATTCTGCAGTGGCCTACTTACTGGAAAGGCCCAGGATTTAAATCAATCATGGTTCCCAAATTGCTGTTGCATTAAAGTCCCATCACTCAGGTGCACTGTGAGCTTCAAGTTGTGTTTCTACACTAGGAAAAACCCCCATTGTATTTAATGTCAATCTCCTTAGGCGATTGACATAAAATGAATATGGTATCTTTCAACTTCAAGTGTGACTTGAGTGAAAAAGCTTGGGAGCCACTGGTCTAGCTTAATGCTGAAAAAGACTGACCGGGATGAGGCTGTCTGAGGATATCTCATTAGGTAACAAAAAGGAAAAAATAAATTATGTAAATTTGCACTTAAATATACTAAGTTAAATCTGACCTATTGTGTTGCTGTTTTCTGCATCTCAAGTATACATATCTGTGATGATTGACTGACTGCACTTTTAATTCAAACAAAGCAAGAACTACAAGTCAAACTACTAATAAAATATTCTATACACTTGTGGGCAATAAAACAAGAACAGAAAAAGGAACTCACACTTTGGAACCCAGAGTTGTCATAGCTGTTTGTATTAAAGGTTCCAAGTTGTTTTTATCAATTGGAAAGCTATCACTAATCTTCTCTAGGTGATCCATAGCAAATCGTGCTGCCATTTCATAACCATCTGCAATTCGGATAGGGTGGATTCCACGATCTAAGAGCTGTTCTGCTTGTTCCAATAGTGCCCCTGCAAGAACTGTATAAAAAAAAAATAATAATAAATAAAATAAAATAAAAAAAAAAAAAGCATCTTATCTTTACAATTTTTATGAAGTCAATAATATTAACCTAACTGCATTTCTGGCAGTTAGCCATGCCATGCATTGAAGCTATGCATGGCATAACTTCAATGACCACAGACTACTGTACAAAAAATAAATTTATTTTAATTTTCTGGAAAAATCTATATTTATTCATCATGGCAATATTTTAAATTATTTATTTTTTTGTGATGTTCATAAATATTCATGGCTTGATGAGGATGTCCGAAAAAATTCTATCATCAGGCTTCTTTAGTTGTAATGCCATGCCCAGTTTTCTAGGCATGTTTGGCTACAGCTGAAACCTCTGTAATTGGCAGTCTTGAGGACTCTATCATGTTCCCCCAGGCGATCTCGCAGTCTGCATTTCGTTACCCCCACAATCAGGATACTCAATTTTGCAGAGGTTCAGGCGTAGCAGAACATATCTGGGAAACTGGGCATGGCATTACAAATAAAAAAGCCATGGTCGTGGATAGAGCACATGGCTTTTGGAACCGGAAATGGCTAGAGAGTTTAAGGATATGTTCATCCGAATGCTACAGTCTTAACAGGGATAAGGCATTCATCCACTCTTTGAAGACCTTATCCTAAGAAGAAATGAACCATTTAGAGTGGCCCGTCCAATTTCCGGTTCCAATGCACAAGAAGTGAACCGTGCACAGATGCCATAGTTCTGCTGCGGACCAGCTGAGACGTATATATGTCTATATGGCAGGCAGCAGCTGCTGCCGAAAGCTCCTGTTCTAGAGGTTCTTAGTGATTTTAAACATATTTTTTTTTTATTTAACTTTATATTTTGTTGCATTTTATTCTTGTTATACATAGTTTTATTTTATTTTATTATACAGTTTATACGATCAATATGCATAATTTTACGTTATTTTATATTTTTATTTTTACATTATTATAATAAGGGCATTTTATAGAGTTGAGTCAGTGTTTTTTAGTAGCATCACAGATAAATTATAGGAACTGTGAGAACGAACATGGGAAACACTGACTTTTTCACAATAGGTAACAGTGTCAGGTAGGGCTGATTTTGTCACCTCACCCTTTTAATCTTTATGCTGAAGATATGCATGAAGCTTTGGAAGATTTAGAGACTGGCATCAAAATTGGAGGACTGAAGATAAACAACCTTCTCGTTATGCATATGATACTGTGCTAATTTGTAATTCTAAGGATCATCTTAAAGAAACTCTGAAGAGAGTATGGGAAGCAAGTAAGAAAAAAGGATTGTTTCTGAATGTGGGTAAAACTAAAATTATGGTGATTGGTAATAATCTTGGTTCCAGTAAGGTGAAGGTTAATGGCAAGATATTGAAGAAGTTGATGAATTTGATTACTTAGGGTCAAGAATAAATAAAATTGTGACTGCTCAAACAATGTAAAGAGACAACAGGCAATTGCTAAAATGTTGGTCGCTGATCTGATAAAATTATGGAGAGATCATGATCTGCCTCTAAAGATGAAACTGAGAATCATTGATTCGTTAATTTTTCCAGTTGCCACTTATGGATGTGAAGAATGGAATCTGAAAAAGGAGTTAACAGGAAGAAAATTTGAGGCATTCGAAATATGATGTTACAGGAGAACACAAGGGCGCCTCCGTAGCCAGGTTGGAAGGAGCAGCAGTGCGTAGCACACGCTTCTTGATTAGACCGGGGTTCGAGCCCGTCACCACCAAATACGGAGGATGCGGAAAGGTCAGGGAATGACCACCGCACATCCCCGGAGCAATATGGCCTCAGTTGCTAATGCTCCTAAAAACCAAATAACAACAACAACAGGAGAACACAGCATATTTCTTACTTGAATCGAAGAACAAATGAGTGGGTATTGAATAAAATTGGTAGGCCTAAAATTCTTCATAGCATCAACAAAAGAAAACATGTTTTTTGATCATATAATAAGAAGGGAAAACTTTCTGTTGAAGAATATAATGGAAGGAAAAACAGAGGGAGAAGAGGTGCAGAGGAAGACCTGCAACTAGGTGGAAGGATGGAATCAGTGAACTTCTGGCCATGACACTTTGAGATGTTGCTCATATATCAATGCAGTTGGAGGAATTTGTTGGTGGCCACAACAGCTCCTCAGGGAGCTATGTGAGTGGAAGATCATTATGTGTCTATTTAATTTATTAAGAACATAATTATGCAGTAAATTAGGCAATCTCTGTTTCTCCTTTGCAACTCTTAACCTTTAGAAGAAAAGATATTTCTAAAATCAAAAAACTGCTGCCTTGTTTGGCCAAGTTGGGTTACCCTAAAGCAAACACAGGTTCAGGAACCACATTATCCTCTGAAAAGACACAAGATGTTTTATGTTGAGGTTCAGCAATTCTTTTAGAAAAATCAACTCTTTTAGAAAAATAGAAACAACTCTTTTAGAAAAATAGATATATTTTTTTTACAAAATACACATGGAGAAAAATTGAGTGTTACACAGCATTTCATGATAAAATTGGTATCTAAATATTTAATTTATTCTACCTGACTAAATTTTGGTGGCCATCTGCTAAACTAATTTTTATAGCAGTCAAACTAATATATATATATATATACACACAGTAGAGTCCTGATTAACAGAGGTTTTGCATTATCACAGATGAATTGTCAAAAAGTTCTATATACTTTGTCATCAAAGACAAGAGTAAGTAGTTCAGTACAGAGCAGGTATACTCCCACCAGCTGACTATTGAGTCGTGCCGATCTTTTGCATTTGGTGATTTTGTGATGTTTTACTCTAATTTTCAAATTTTTTTTTATCTGTCATGTTTCATTTTTGTTATTAGGGTTAGTGTAAGCACTATGAGAGGAAAACGAAGTACAGTGGTACCTCGGTATACGTCCGCTTTGGAATAAGTCCAACTTGATATACGTCCTGTTTGGATGCGAAAAATTTTGTTGGGTATACGACCTTTGTTTGGAATATGACTTGCGTGGTCAAAATGAGTCACAACACCGCGCACTACCCTTGTTTACCTCTCTCAAGACACAGCCATGACTCAGATGCCAGACCTTAATCCCCCTCTCCAAAAACCGAATAAAAGCCGACCAAGGATGGACGCTAGCAAAGTACGTGCGCCTGTCCTCACTCGGCTTTCCGAATAAAACCGACCGAGGAAGTATGCGCACACGGTGCGCGCTTACGTCCTCGGTCGACTGAATTCGGTTTTTGGAGAGGGGGTAAGGTCTGGCATCTCTGCCACGACTGCCCACGAGCGTCAGTACAACAGTTTCTACCATTCAGTGAACAGCCCACGCTATAACTCTCCGTGAATTTTCATGTGATTTCGTGTTTTTTCGCATAAATGTTTTGTAAATTCATTAACCATGAGTTCTAAGAAAGTTAATGAGAAGAGCCAAGCAAAGAAGAAAATGGGGCAGGATTAGCACGGAGGTGAAAAAAGAGATTGTTGATGATTATGAAGGTGGCATGCGTATCCGGAACTTGGCTGCTGCATACCGTATGGCGAGAACGACGGTATCTACGATTGTGAAAAACAAAGACGTTATTAAATCTGCTAGCGTTGCGAAGGGGGTGAAATCGATTACCAAACAAAGATCAGGGACATTGTATAATATGCCAATAACAATAGGATTTTTTTTCATGGGAACGGATTAATCATTTTCCCTTTATTTCTTATGGGAAAAATTCATTTGGTATAAGTCCAAGGATCTGGAACGGATTAAGGACGTATACCGAGGTACCACTGTATGTTGTTGTGTCATTAGATAAGAAGCTGAAAGCAATCAAACACTTGGATCAATCAAGGAGAAACAATAAAAAAAATGGCTAGTGACTTAGGTAGTGGCAAAGTGACTGTAGGGGAGTTGGAGGAGAAAGAGAGCAGAAATTGAAAATGGTGTTCACAAAGAGCATCTCTATGTGATAGTGAATAGAAAAACAATGAAGAAAGGAGAATTTGAACAAACTTCTGAAGATCGATTTTACAGGCATTTTAATGAAGGGGAATAACAATTTACCACAAGTATTGATTGGTTGGATTGTTGGAAAAAAAAAGTTTGCAGTTAGAAATCTGAACATGACATGGAAAAAATCAGTATGGAAGAAATAGCAACGTTTACTGCTAAATTATCAAAACTTATTCAAGAAGAAAAATTGAATTTGGATCAAATTTACAACTGTGACAAAATGGGCCTGAATTATAAAATGCACTCATCCAAAACACTTATAGCTAGAAAAGAAAAATCAGTTCCTGGTTATAAACAAAGCAAGGAGAGAATGACTGTACTGGCATGATCAAATTCATCAAATCAAAAAAATGCATGGATGATTCAAATTTGTTTAAAACATGGTTTCATGAAAAATTTGTCCCTAGCACAAAAAATATCTGAACTAAAAGGAACTTCCTCCAAAGCACTTTCAATTTTAGACAATGCTCCAGTCCATCCAGACGAAAGTGAACAAGTTTTTGGTGACATCAGAGATCTGTTTTTGCCATCTAATGTGACATCCCTTCTTCAACCTCTGGATCAAGGTGTTTGGAGACTTTGAAATGCAACTATAGGCAACATCTCTTAAAACATCTGCTTCAAAATCTTGAAACAGGGACCAGTGTTGTTGAGAATCTAAAAAAAAAAAAAATAAACATCATGAATGTTATTTACTGGTCGGCAGAAGCATGGAACAATGTTAAAACATCTACTCTTATTAAATCCTGTAAAAATTTTATGCTCCCAAATTGAAGCCAACGAGAATGAGACGGCAAATGAAGATGAAAGAGGTGAGGAAACCTTTATAGAACTAGCCAATAACCTTACTGTTTCGGACTCGTACTACAGAGGACATTAAAGAGTGGATAAATTCTGATGAAAAGCTGGAAATGACTGATGACATGACCGGTAAAGCTTGTTGAACAAAAAGATGAAAGTGAAGATGACGAAGAGTGCACAGAAACTACAAAAAAAAAAAAAAAAAAAAAAAAAGACACATGGAACGTCCAAATGCTATTGAGTCAGCTTTACGTTATATTTAGGGCTTACAATACCCGGGATCCCGGTCATTATTTTCCGGTACTGATACAAAAAATACCGGTTTTTCGGTACAAATTTTTAAAAAAATATAATTGTTTATAATTTAATCACATAAAGGTTATAAAATCACCTTTATGTGATTATAGCATCGTTATCTCTACTAGCAAATAAACGATAAATCATCGATAGGACACCATGCAACACTGCAACCTGTCCACAATTCTCGGACAACTTCATGTCTGACCGTATTGTAACCGCACAAGTCCCGTTCCTCCACTACTGACTTTAGTTCAACTCCACCAAGTGTATAAGTTATTTTGGGGTTGCTGTTCCCCATGTGTAAGGCCTTGCATTTTGCTGAATTAAAGCATAGCTGCCACTTTTCTGACCATCCCGGAAGTCTATCTAGGTCACTCTGAAGAAGCTCTGCTTCGCGGTGATCATTAACTACTCTACTGATCTTTGCGTCATCTGCAAGTTTAGACCTCATGCCCTCTATAGATGTCATTTAAGATAATCAAAAACAACAGTGGTCCCAATACTGATCCTTGGGGAACCTCACTTCTTACATTAACCCAATTTGAGGAATAACCATTTATCACAACCCTCTGCCAGGTGCCCTCAAGCCATCGTGCTATCCATCTAAGGATTTTCCCTATGATTCCAGCCTGCTTCAGCTTATAAAGTAACCACTCATGTGGGACTGAGTCAGATGCTTTGCTGAAATCCAAGTAAACAATGTCGAAATTTTCCTAAATCCAGCTCACGAGTGACCTGTCAAAATGGCTAACCAGATTTGTTAAACACGATTTTCCCTTTACAAAACCATGCTGTGTATCCTACAGAATTCCATTTCCATCTAAATGATCCTGAATTCCACCCTTGATCATTGCCTCCATGATTGTCCCTACTACTGAAGTTAGACTGGTCGGTCGGTAATTTCCCGTTACACTCCAAGAACCTCCTTTATGTTCCAATTTACACCAATCCAACAGAATCTCTCCTGAGTCCAGTGATGCTCTCATAACTAGCCTTAATGTTCAATGCACTCACTTGCCGCCTCCTTTAAGATTATAGGGTATATGCCATCAACCACAGGAGCCTTACTCCCCTGTAGGCACGAGAGTTCTCATTAAATAATCATTTGAAATTTCAACATCATTAATTACATTTTTTTCAACTTCACTTCCATAATATCTCATTGACACAAAAGGTTTTTTTATGTAAATATCGATGCAAAGTAGCTGTTGAGTTCATCTGCAACTTCAGCTGTGGTATCCAATACTATCCCATGTCCACTGCATAAGGGTCCAATCTGATTTGTCCTTCTGTTCTTTGTATTTATATATGTGAAGAATTCATTAACTGCACTCTTTGCCCTCTTCTTTATTCCTTATCCCCACTCTTTGTTCTCTCCCAGACTCAGTAAAGATACTATAGTGAAAATTATACTTCGCTTAATAAAACGTCTTTCTCTTTCAGAAAATGAACATAATTCAACCATGGAAGATCAACATGGAAAAGAACATAAGTGTTCTGCAAATTCTTTCCAAAATAAGAAATTGCCTGACTCCAATGAGATTTTAAAAGATGAACTTGAGTCAGAAATTAATGAAATACTTAACTATTTTTGCTAAACAAGTTGAAAGCCTAGAAAATATGGACTGAGATCGTCTACAATTATCTCACTACAGTAGTACCAGAATAGAATCCGAAAGGGCGTTTTCTGCCACTAATCAAATACTGTATGTACGAAAATTAGATCCATTTTAAACGCTTATGTTTCTTAAGAGCTCACTTTATTCGGACAGGTAGTGTGGATGCTTAAACATAACAAAAACTTTGCAGTAACTATGTATTTTTTTGTTTTTAGAATAACTGTATTTTAATGATTTTTTCAGAATATTTATTATTGCAATAAAAGTTTATTTAAAACATGAATTCAAGTAATTACAGTACTTGTTTTTTTCCTTACTTTATTGCATCTAATTGTAATCAAAATTAATGAGAAAAACACTTGTTTTTTGGAATACCGGTATCCCGGTTTCATAAATTAAAAATACCAAAATACCGGTATTGTAAGCCCTAGTTATATTGTACAGGAGGAGGATACCACACCCACCGATGTTTTGTTTTCAGGTGCCTACAAAATATAGCAACTAAAAAGTGAGGCACTTCTATGAAACAGAAATGCATTAAGGATTTTTTTAATATGATATTAAGGTGTAGTGCTAATGACTGTAAGTGTACATTTTCTTGTCTATGACTTGTAATTTTTATACTTGTACTATTTTTTTTTTTTTTTTTTTTTTTAAATTTTTGTAACAAGACAGTTGTAAATCAAATTAAAAGTAGTTTTTGTATAATTTAAAAGTCATTATGTTCAATTAAGTAGGTCTAACCTGAAAACAGAGTATACATCATCATGTTAATGTATTCAAATCCAGTTTATTTAATAATAATTTACTAAACCTTCCATGTTATCAGAGTTTTTGATTATCCGAGGTTCCCTCGGTCCACATTACCTCGGATAATCGGGACTCTACTGTACATATATATACTTTTTTTTTTTTTTTTTTTAACAACTAAGCTCTACTCTTTATTGAAAGAGAAGAGTTAGCATACACAACTTTCAATGTTTATTATTATTATTTTTTAATACTCTCTTGTACATCCACTACTTTTTCTTAAAAGATTTATTTTCCTAGATGCCAACTTACAAAGTGTGAAGAAAACACACTTTCTCCTCCTACCTGTGATTCTTTATACCTTGATAATATATAACTTACTTCAGAAGACTCACTAAATAAATATATTTTATTTCCATGTATTCCACATTTTGGCTGTTGTCTGTAAGAATGCTAAATTCATTTGAAATTTCCAAAACACAAAGTTTTCCCATATTTATCTTGGCTTCATGAAAATGAACTGCAGTTCCAGAACAGCTTTTTCTTTTATATTGTTAACTGATACGGAATAGCTACCATCTACAATTTTCATTTTAAAAAAACTTTTTCTTATATCATTTAGCAGTTTCTTTTCTCTCTTTAATACACTGTTTTGTTCCTAGAGCCTCTGGTGGTTGCTTGTGCACCAGAGCTTGCTTTCACATATGAACATGCATATAGTCAGTTACCGTAACAATGATGGCAAAAAAAAAAAGGTAAATTTCAAACATAAAACACATTTTTACTAAACAAAGCTACATTTTAGAAACTAACAATTACAAATGCCATGATATTTCAAAAGTTTTCATTATAAAAAATATGACTGTTACAATACTTTTGATGATAGGCATAATTTCTTTACATCCCTTGATTACAGTTACTGCTATTAATACTTACTATCAAAACAGAATGCCTCTAATCAATGTCTGCAATCAAAGCTGTGTGAAATTCAAAGTTTCTACATTTTTATTGTTTTTATGCTGGCCCTCACAAAGTGCTAAGCCAGGATTGAACTTGCTGCTTATATAGTAGATTCATTACCCCTCTTCCTACTCCAAACAACAGTTCAACAAATCAACAGGATACCAGTGGTGCTCCTTACTACCTGTCTGCGCTACACGGACAACTTTAGTATGCCTAGAATGTAATTTCCAACTTCCTTTCTTTCTCTACTGTTTTTAATTCAACTAGTCAAGTGAATAAGTTATAGAACATGAGCACTGTGAAATGAAATCAGTGATTGGATATTTGAGGATTTGATTTTGTTTTTTTTTTTTTGGCGCAAAAACAGCAGGGTTATAGTGCGCCAGGAAAAAGTTAAAATATAAAAAGGTAGGACTGGTAATTTGTAAAAACGTTATTTCGTCTAAAGGTGCATACAGTCATAAAATCAGTTCAATGACAAAAGCAAATTGTATATTTCATATGAGTGTATACAAATTGATCGACTTTAAAAATTTAAAAACTGCTGACACATTGTCGTTGTCATTTAAAATCTGACTGAGTGTATACGGCTCAGTCAGATGGGTAAAAGCAGTAAAACAAGCATTTATAAAACTGGAACAATCACATAAAATGTGTTAGACGGTTAAAACGGTGTCGCATTGCTCACACATAGGAGGGTCATCAGCCCTCAGGATATTTGAGGATTATTAAGGTTAGTCATGAGGGTTTTAACAGATGTAGGGAATTATTTCCTCATTCCTGAATGAGTGCTGCTTGGAATTGGCCATTAACTACACTCTCGACCTTCACACCATCTGCAAATTGACATTAGCCCTGCACACATCTGTCAAGGAAGAAAGACCTAAGGAATCCTGCTTCGAATTATTGCCTGTTCTGAAGAGTAAACATTGATTATAACCTTTTGCCTCCTACTGTGTAGTTATCCCGTAATTCATCTACGAATCATACCTGTGATCACATGTTCAAGCTCATGTAGCAATCTCTTCTGCAAGACCCAAGTCACATACTGTGCTAAAGTCTAAATAAGCAATGCCAAAGTTTTATATCTGTATCTAACTTTGACTGACACTGTCAAAATTATTTCTCAAGTCAGTTAAACAAGATTTTTCCTGCTACAAAACCATTCTGTGTTTCCTTCAGAATTATTTCTAGCTAGATGACCCTATATTACTTTTTAATAATTGTCTCTATGATTTTTTCTACCACTGAAGTCCAACTCTCTGGTCTGTAGTTACCCACGCTGTTCTTAGAACCACGGTTATGGGATGGCAATATTTTGAAATTAACGAATTTATTTCAGTGTTCAGATTCCCTAGAATGGTTTTTCCTTCTGTAAAAAGGCCATCTGTAAAAGATCAATACAAAATACCGATTTAATTCATCAGCTGGGTTATCAGCAACTTTCTTCCACATACATTGTGTAAGAGTTTAAACTGATTTGCTTTTCTTTTTTTCTTTTTTTTTTTTTTACTATTACAGATCAGATTATAACCATTATGTGCTTCAGAGCTTTTCATTACTCTATAACTGTCCCATGCCTTTTTTTCACTCTATTAAATGTGATTTAATTTAATTTATGTTATTAATTTATTCATTCACCTGTCTTTGTCTTTAAAGTTATACCATGATTCCAGTGTTCACCCTCTCCATGCTGTCCTCCCAGCTAATAGAGGCCACGTAGCATCTGATACAGTCAGTCCCCTTTCCTAAAATTAAACAACCAAGACCTAGAGTATCATTCTCCACCTTAGCACTAGATGGCCATTTCCCCCAATCAACTCCATACATGCATTGCTCATTATGCTTGCCCACCACACCATACCACTTTCTCTGTGGCAACTTCCTTTCCTGGTGTCCATGGGTTGTTTTTGCATCCCCATTCTCCTCCAGATGAGGATATGTAAAGAATTAAACTTTTTTTTTTTTATGAAACCCCCAAACACAAAAGGTATCAAAACCTATAGTACCGTGCATAGGATGAAGGAAATGGGGAGGGAGGAGATACTGGAAACTTTGCTCTCGTGACTAAATACGGGTTTCACCACTTCAAGCCTCCAATAAGAAACGTGGTAGTATTGCACGGGTTGATGAGAGTCATCTACCACCTAGTGTTAGTATTAGTACATATTAGTATTGCATTATTAGTGCTATTTTATATTAGTATTAATAGTATCGTACACAATCTAGACTCATCAACTGCACATCACATTTAAACAGGCTCTTCTCTGCTGTGAGGTAAGCAGTACACAAATTGCAGATCATCCTGCCCAGAAACTTTTGCTTCAGAAGTCGGGATAATGTTACTGTTTTCAGCTAAAAATATTCCATTATGAGATGGCTGCAAACTCAGAAGAAAGCCACCTTTATTACTGCCCTATGTAATCCAGCAGTCATGGCCAGATATTGGTCATCTGTTGGCGTGTGACCTTTAGTTGACTTTGCACTGCACATTGAAATATTTTGTCTCCACAACTGGATATCACATTTGAGCAATCATTCAGGAACCTGCTGCCTCCACATTGGTCTGCTTCTATTGAAGCTCAAAACATTTTTCAGGCATGCTTGATATCTATAATCAAATTAATTTGTTCATTATTTTATATGTTGACACAAGATACAACATACCAAAGAAAAACTTCATTTAAAAATCATACATGTACATGCTGTAATTATTTAGAGAATAGTGTAATCTTCATTCCCAAACAATTACGTATATTACAGCAGTGGTACCAACCTTTTTTGTGCATATGGGCATATTTGTGGTTAATTATACTGAGTATAGAATGTGCAAGAGAAAACAGCAACACCATAATATGGCAGAACAGTCGAGATTCCATTCACTGTCCTCGCAAGCTTACGGGTAACAACTGGTAAGCAGTATCCCTCACTAGCTGTGGCAAATCATGTTATGTGATACTAGCATTCTACCAGGAAGTAAACTACTGCTTATAAACATTCTAATATGCCTTAGCACACAGATATATATATATATAAAAAAAGTGTTATAAAATTGGGCCACCGAAGCATGTGTTCTCTGGTCAGTGTTTTTCTGAATGAAAAATCCCAGTTCCTGGGAGGGGGGCCTTGCTATCCTCACCTGAGACCAATTAACTGCACCATGAGAGAAAAAAAGCTAAAAGTTCGTGTAGCTGACAGGATTCAAACCCAGTCCTTTTTTTTCACCTGGTGTGGGGAGGGCAGTGATTATAACTACTGTGCTACACATGAAGATTTAGCACATGGAAAGCATTGACATATCTTGAAAGTTTATAATCTTATGTACATTTCCTCCTCATATTACAGTTTGCATTATTCACTGACTTCCCATTGGGGACCACAGTATTACAGAATATGACTATAGATGGTTATTCATGATTTATAACACTATGTACACAGAAACTAGAATCCCATAATAAATACATGAAAAATATGATGACCCAATTTTACTTACCAACAACACCAGTTGTACCATCTCCTATTTCATCATCTTGAGACTGAGAAAGCTGGACCATCAATTTTGCTATTTGGTGTTCCACATCCATCATTTTTAAAATTGTTGCACCATCATTAGTAACCGTAACATCCCCATCACTTGAAACCATCATCTTATCAAGACCTGCATAAAATAATGAGTGGGTAATCATTAATAACACAGTAAATCTGTAAAGATGAAAAACTACAAGGAAGCCTTACTCCATACTGGATACTTGTGAAATCGAATTTGGTGTTTCCAATAATAATAAAAACAAGGTATAGTCAAAAAGTCAGGGAAATGTATTACAGCTTCTTCATAATAGTCTACAAGTTCTGCATGTTTATTAGGTTTATGGATACCTGCAAAATTAACACTTCATTTGCTGACATTGAGTGAAGTGTAAACAAAACACCCATGTATATCAACAATTCTACACCAGTTATACTCTTCAATAACATGAAAACAAAGAGTTTAACAATTGGAAGCAATGCCATAGAACAAAGCCAGGATGCTTTGATAATTGGACATGACAGATGCCACTAATTAAATTCTTGTTTATCAACACATGCATATAGTTATCAGGAACAGGCTTAACTTGAACCTGCATTTTTTCTGTTTGCACGATAATTAAGAAATTTCTGGAATTTTCGATGGCAAAATTGAAGAAAACACTTCATTGAAGGAGTATTAAGAGTTTCAGCCATGTAGGTTCTCAAAGCCCTCATGCATCTGTATCCAAAATGGCAAACATTTAAGTGGACATTACTAATATGTGAAGCAAGAAATATGAAAATAGACAGGAACAAAGGCAGTAATACGCAAAGGTTTTTGACACAAAGAGCACCAGTCTAAGTTCTATATAATCAGCAACAAAACAAGTAAAAGCTTGAACATTTAATGTAATTCTACTAATACAATATAGTATAATGTTATTTATAATATGTACTATAGTATTAAACAAGAAAATTATGATTGTAAATTTCACTACATGGACTGCATACCTATCATGACCTAACAAGAGAATGGTTTCATTGCTTTAAAATAATCTGGCAAAACAGTAGAGAATGTTTTAAAAGAGAATTATGAAGGTGTGCAAGAGCAGTTATTTTACTTTTGCAGTTAGGCTGAACTAGAAAAAAATCAGCATACAAGTTTCAATCCTTGATGAGCATATTTCACTGAAACTTCATGTTCAAACACAGTAGGTTCCTCATCTTCATTACTGCAAATTTCAGAAGATTCCATTACATCTACAATGAATTCCTCTTCATTCGTGCATATCCTGAAACATTCAATATTTGCATCCACCTCTGCGAAATCTTTGAAGCTTTGAAAATTAAGTTTTCCTCTAAGTTGAGGTGATGATGTACATGCTCAAATATTTCTTCCCTATTATTGGACTGTTCTTTGCAATTAATAGAGGCAGAAGAATGCAAAACTTCACACACTGCATCAATCAAGGCATTAAATCCAGTTTGTATGAAGCAGTTGGTGATCACTTTTTCATCAACTTTATTCCATGTTGAAACACATAAATACACTGCTTGCAGGATGTTGATTTTGCATTGAATTTTGCTATCAAGACATAGCACAATTTTGTTTAATAGCATTCTTTGGTAGTTTTTCTAAAAAAACACTGGAATACACCCTGATCAAATGGCTGAAGAACTGACATCATATTTGGTGGTAGGTACACGACGGTGATTGCATGTAGGTCGTTTACTTAATAATGAGGGGTGCAGTTATCCACAAACAGCAAAATTTTTATATTCTTCTCACTCGTTCTGTGACCTAAGTCTCTGATCCCTTCTTCGTAGATTTGTGATATCACCCATGCCTTTTGGTTTGCTCAATACATAGTTGGTAATGTCTTCAAACCTTTTAAGCATCGAAGCTTCTGGGCTTTCCCAATGATTAAAAGAGGAAGCTTCTCTGTGCCAGACAAGTTTGCTGCTAGGAGAACGGTAATCTGTTGTTTGGCCTTTTTTTCTGCCACTACATTTCTCACCTTTAAATGTGTTTTATCCGGCAGTAATTAAAAAAAAAAAAGAACCCAGTTTCATCAGCATTGAATGTCATTGTGGTCATATGTCAGCAAAACATTTTTTAAACAATTTTCTTCTTCCACTGCTTTGTAGTGTCCATGGCTGCAGTTTCACACACTTTTTTGAAAGACAGGTCACAATGAGTCTTAAATTTCTGGAATCATCCATCTGAACTTTTAAATTCTTCAATATCCATTAAATGCGCAATTGATTCAGCCTTAACTTTTAAAAGAATACCATCTACGGGAACGTTTTTTGCACACAGCATCATCATTAGTCATTCCAAAAGTACCTTTTCAAGATCCAGATATTTCACCTTTTGTACTCAAATCCTACTCAGTGCAGAGGACTTCTCTAAACTTTCAATATTTTTCAAGTGTTTCAAAACAGTAAAGAGAGTACTCTCAGGAATGTCAAACTGTTTGGCGATTCAAAGTATTCAAAGTATTTTATTATTTTCTGCGGGCTCCAGAGTTTCCCCTATCCGCCGCTGAAGAGTAACTGTAGAAGATTTACAATTTGTGGTTTTACAAAACATCTTGATCCACTAACTTCACAGGAATTATTACAAACAATAAGTCTCTTCCTGAGACCAATGTAGTATAGCTGCACATTTGACCATACTGTATATCCATAACACTTGCAACTGAGTTATTACAATTTGTTGAAGGCACCAATTTCTACATTAACCTTCACAACTTATACAACTATACAGATAGTTAGAACCTTCCAGTTCGGTTACAATGAGATCCAATATATATCTTACAATTTATACAATTTAAGATTTACAATTTATGGACCTTATTAGAGGCCAAAGTCCCAGGACACAGCCCACCCAACAGTGAACCTGGCACATTGACTTATATATTCTAAACGCTAATATTGCCTTCCGGCAATAAACACAAATAAATTTCCTCATCAGAGGTCCTGTAACAATTCGATTAATATCAAGGCAATAGTGACATAGTGTTTTGGTAGGTTACTAGCGGTATCCAGGGTTTCCCCTATATCCGCCGTTGTTTAAGCGTTTATCTTTGCCAGCATAAAATTTTTTAACAATTTCTCTAATGATAACGTATACAATTTTGAATTTTGACTAAAAAAAAAAAAAAGTATGTATATATATATATCTATATAGTGGATATGGCCAAAGGTTATAGCTATAAACGTAAGATAATTAAATTTAATGGTAATACGGTCAGTGAAAACCTAAACTCAGAACTTGACAAGGTAGGGAAGAGCTGATTAATGCCATCAATGTCTAGATTAAACATTACATCAGTCTTAATATCTATGAATGTTTAGTGAAAGAGCAGGTGATAACTAAGTGCTTTGATAGCTGTCATAGCTGTCTCTGGTCCATGGTGCTAACCTGGTAGGGAAACATAATGGTTATATGCAAAAATGAAACATATATAAACATCGAATTGTTACAGGACCTCTGATGAGGAAATTTATTTGTGTTTATTGCCGGAAGGCAATATTAGCGTTTAGAATATATAAGTCAATGTGCCAGGTTCACTGTTGGGTGGGCTGTGTCCTGGGACTTCGATAGCGGTATCCAGGGTTTCCCCTATATCCGCCGTTGTTTAAGCGTTTATCTTTGCCAGCATAAAATTTTTTAACAATTTCTCTAATGATAACGTATACAATTTTGAATTTTGACTAAAAAAAAAAAAAAAGTATGTATATATATATATATCTATATAGTGGATATGGCCAAAGGTTATAGCTATAAACGTAAGATAATTAAATTTAATGGTAATACGGTCAGTGAAAACCTAAACTCAGAACTTGACAAGGTAGGGAAGAGCTGATTAATGCCATCAATGTCTAGATTAAACATTACATCAGTCTTAATATCTATGAATGTTTAGTGAAAGAGCAGGTGATAACTAAGTGCTTTGATAGCTGTCATAGCTGTCTCTGGTCCATGGTGCTAACCTGGTAGGGAAACATAATGGTTATATGCAAAAATGAAACATATATATATATAAGGATAAATACTAAATAACTAAGTCGAGCCAATTGTAGTAAGGATAGATCAGACACATTGCAAAGGACTTTATCGAGGGCTAACCCTTACAATGTGTCCACTACATTTGGCGAGCTATCAGTTTCTGTTGTCATCTGCATGTTATACCTGACCAATGATACATGGATATCATAAGGATATCTGTAAGGTGACATTTAAGTTAAGTTAAGATTGTACTAAATATAGTGGTTGATAGCATATAATTAGTTAGGGAGGTGAACGAATTAAGGTGGTTAACATGCTAGATGACTTTAGCCCGACCGATAGCCCAGACGACGACATCAAAGTAAAAAGCAAAAATGGTGATAGAAAGGAATCAATACTACTATATAACAAGTTACTGGATGACATAAGATAGTCAGCTGTTGCTAAATAAGGAGAACGGATATTAAGTGATAGAAAAGTAATAGTACCTCAATCCCCCTCGAATTGCTCTAATAGTTCTTGAGGTATGAAAAGTAGAAACAGATAGCAAATAGATAAAGTGAAGGAAGAGTAGTAAGGCCAAATTACGTCGGAAAATACCGGGAGCGTAACTTCCCGTCCCTTTTAGTAAGAGAACCTGGTATTGTAATAGAATTAAACATCCAAAATTTGGAAAGTATGAATAAAATATCTTCTTGCATGAAGAAGAAGGAATGGCCAGTTCCTGATTACTTACGGCGTAGTATAACGTGTAAGGCAAACTTACCACAAAGACGAGACGCGGGAAAATACCACGTTGTGGCGTACGTGTTAAATTATATAGGTATAGTATATGGTGCCAGCGCCCTCTTACTGGCAAAAGGTTAGATGTTAAAATTAATATTATATTTTAAACCAAGATAGCCCAAAGGCCAACAGTATGTTATGCCAGTAGTAAAGGATCTCATGAAAAATGAAGGAAGAGTGAGGCAAGAAGGAAGCTAAGAATTGATTCCTACCTTAGTAGCAAATACAGGTACAACTTTTTCAATGAGCGTAAGCTGTATTAAATATGCTACTAAGGCAGTGCCTAGTTATGTACATATATACAGGCTCTGTATAAACCGTCAATCTGATAAATCCAGTGGGAGAAGATTTACTTTCTCAAAACAGTAGTTATAATATGGTGGTGGTCAAGATTATTATGATATTTTTTTATAGCTATCAACATAGCAGTATGTAGGTTTATATTTATGAAGCGTTTTGGGAATCCATTCACTGATAATTTATGCTTAAAGTCTGTAAGAGTGCTAATTATATAGCTAGCGCTATTGCATATTTTAACTAATCTCATACTTTGCGACAATATTAAATTTTTTTGAATTCTTATAGATATATTAGAATGCCAGTTTGTGAGGCTAATGGTGTTAAAGCCAAACGTGTTACGTTTGTCGTAAACGAACGTCTCTAACTTGTTATTGTTGAACTGTATATCAATATCCAAGTAATTGGCAGATTTGGTGTTATCTATGTTGGTAGCCACTATTTCTAATTCCGATGGGTAGACAACTCCATAATCAGTGAGAAAGTTGGGATGGTTGAAGACGATTAAGTCGTCAATATATCTGTAAAAGGTTATTTCTTTATTAATATTAACTTCAAAGTGATGAAGGTATAGATTTGCCACCAGGCTAGAACTGCATGCTCCCATGGCAATTCCAGTTTTTTGTTTGAATATGTTGGTGCCATTGTAGATGTAACTTTTGAAGATGCACATGTCTGTCAGGTCATTCCAATATTGCAGCTTGCATGGTAGAAGGCTGTTATATTCTGTGAAATAGTGGTCGAGTACATGTTTTAAACTATCTTGCGGAATGCTAGTAAAGAGATTTTTAAAGTCATAGGTGCTGATATGTTCAGTGGTATGTTTATAGTGCTTTAGAAATTCTAGAATGGGATTATTATTTCGGATAACTCTGGTGTTATCAATGCTGTTGAAGATGATACTTAGTAGATAGGCCAGTTTTTTATGTGGAGTTTTGGTATAACTATTCCTGCACGATGTAATAAATCTGAAGCTGATAGGTGTTTTGTGGAATTTAGGTATACAGTAGACAAATGGAAAGTTAGTATTTGGGTTGTTAAATTTTAATTTTTTGTGCATAGCTAATAATTTTTTCCTGATAGTAGTACTATTTGTGGTCTCAGGTATGTAGGTAGAACTGTGGTTCAGTTCGTTTAGCACTGTGGTGGTATAGAATTTTTTGCATATAAAACTGTAATTGTTAGCAGCTTTGTCTATGGTGGTTATGATGAATAAGGCCTGCAATTTTTTTAATTGTTGCTTAGCTTTGCCCAGATCAAAGGTCTTGGCTGGTGGTGGGTATCTATGTATTGCAGCAAGCTGTTTATGCACCGCTTGATAAGTGAGGGATATCCATTTTTGGAAAGCTTCTAACGGTATATTATACTTATAGGATAGTTTTAAACAAAAGTGTATGAAGTCCTGGTATATAAGTTTATACATCTTTTTGGTGTTGCATGAGGTGTTAGGCCTAAATTTAAAACCGTAGGAAAGCAGGTTATATATTTACTTAGGTCTAGTTATGCTTATGTTATATATATATATATATATATATATAAAAAAAAAAAAAAAAAAAAAAACCTTTTATTTTACCCTTTAATTTGTATTTTAGTGTATGTAGTGTGTTGTTCTCGTTGTTTGTGGCTGGCAACTGGCATTTAGCAGCAGGGAGTCACGGACTTATAGTGTCCCGACCCCCTGCTCCCGTCACTTGCCACGTGGAGGCAGCCAGTTTCTCTTGCACTCTTAATCATTTCCTTATTAAACAATATTTTGGTAGTACCCTGGCTCTCGCAGGGCTCAGTCCTGACCTAGGGCGGGCGTTTTAGGATGTTTTTAGTAGCCGGACCCCTGCACACGCAGGGCCCAATCCTGTCCTTGTGGAGAAGCCCGGCATTCTAGGTTATTTTATATCTATTTCAATTCTTTATCATTTACATAGGCATATAGTCAGTCAGTCTTACATAGGCATAAAAGTCAATCAGGCATTCTAGGTTATTTTATATCCATTTCAATTCTTTATCATTCACATAGGAATAAAAGTCAATCAGTCTCTTATAATCACTGTTGTTTTCTTATGTGCTAGGTGAGTTTTTGTGTGTCACGTACAAGTTTGTGTGTTCCCTGACAGGCAATATGTACAGTGGTAGTACACTTATTACATAATTATTCTCAGTCAGCAAGTCCTTTCCTTCTGCGGAAAGCCTTGTCTGCAAAGTTAGCCAGTGCCTGATAATTTTCTTTACATCCTAAAAACTTGGTAAAGTTATTTACATCATAAACTTCGGTCAATGCCTGAAGTTCAAATCAAATGTCTACATAATATCGACATTCTAAGATTATATGTTGGACTGTGTCCTCTGAGCCACATTTACAAAGAGGAAATGCAGCCAAACCCAGAGTAAATAACTTTGAGTTTAGGCTGCCATGCCCGGATAGAAGGAAAGTTAGGTGAAGACCTGGGTTAAACCAGGGCCAATGTTTTTTGTCAAATTCAGCAACTTGAGGTATAAAAAGGGTATTAGTCCATTAGTCCATAGTTGGCATTAGTCCATCCCTGGAGGAACTGGTTTCTTAATCTAGTGTTGTCTTCTTTCACTGGCACGTCCAGGTTAACAGAAAACTGGTTGAACTGTGCTGCAATACCCTTCCTTCTACAATACTGAAAGTAATTGTACAGCACTTCGTATTTGATTGGTAGTTTACCGTTGATTACCTGTAGTGCTGACGTTGAAATTGTGTGACAAGCTCTTGAAGTTGCAATTAGGAAGAAGCGCTGGGCTTGAGTCAAGATTTTTTCTACCATGACTCTGCGTATACTGGGGCCCCAAGCACCCGCAGCATAAACAGACAATAGGAATAAATATGCATTTGTAATACAGCTTGGGAGTGGAGGGTTTCAGACCCCAAGAACCTTTGGTAATTCTGATTATTTTGCCTGTCAAAGTCTTGATTTTGCTTAGCACATATTTAGCATGGGTAATGAATTGAAGTTTGTTATCTAACATAATTCCTAGGTATTTGTATGAGTTAACTAATTTTATTGATTGTTATTTAATCTTAATACTTGGAGGTCTATTTGGGTCTAATTTCCCTTTGAGAAGAATTCGTTTTGTTTTGGGAACAGAAATAGTTAATTTATGTGTACTACACCTCATCTAGGTCTGATAGGACTTCATTAGCACGGATTTCAAGTTGTAGTCTGGAGTTTCCAGAAACAAGGATAATTAAATCGTCTGCATAAGCGATCTTAGTAGTGCAATTATGTTCGGTTGCCAGCCACCCATCAAGGACCACATTCCAGCATACTGGTCCGAGAACTGATCCCTGAGGGCAACCACGAGTCACAGGTCTCGCAACAGAGCAGGATCCACTGGAGACACAAGTGAGCAATTCTGGAAACAATCTGGGATGAGACGATAAATAGGCACGGAGACCTCAGCCTCTCGGAACCTCTCCAGGACACTTTGCCACCAAACAGTGTCAAAGGCCCCTTTGAAGTCCACAAGGAGGCCGAGGACATACTTTTTATTGGAGGCTGAAATGTTATTAATAACTAGGTTAATGGCATCCACTGTAGACATCCCAAGAAGCCAAATGATATCTGTAGTTTAGGTTTCTTTCTTTATAGTGATTTTGGAATCTCGCTACAATCAGCTTCTCTAATATTCAGCTTCTCTAATAATAATAATCAGCTTCTCTAATATTTTTCCGAAGACTGAAAGTAGAGTGATTGGGCGGTATGAATTTGCCTGATTTGCTGTTTTGTTGGGATTCTTAATGAGTAATTTAAGATTTGCTTTTTTCCAAGGAGAGGGGAAGGATCCATATTGTAGGCAGGCATTAAAGAGGTTCATCATCAGTTGGGGACAGGTGCTCCAGATTCTTTTAACTATGGTAACTTCTAATAGGTCCAGTCCAGGGCATTTGCCATCATGCAAAGTCGCAACAGCAAGACCTACCTCGTGTCTGTCAAAATCATCTCTGCGGCTTTCGCCTACGTAGGAAAGATGTTCTAAACGAATGCCTGTTTGTACCGGACTTTCTGGTACAGTTTCATCCTGAATAATCAATTCATCCAAAATTGTTTCCATAGTCTCAGCCCGTGTTAGAGTTTCGGAGTTATCAGGTCTAAGTACAGAGGAGACCTATCCCCCAGATGAATTTTGTCTAGTCAGCTTGTAGATCAAGCCCCAGGGCTCCTGGTCCATAGTTTGTTTAACTAAGCATTCCCAAGCAGAGCGTTTTTCTTTGTAAATATTGTTGAAATATGTCCTTCTCGCATTTTTGTATATTTCATTCAATCGGTTTATCTCATCTTCAGATCTGCCATCTCTCCTAGCTCTCTGAACATCTTGTCTTCTGCTCTTTTGTATGATTCCTTAAGAGTGGAAAGGTTCTGGGACCACCAAGGAACCGAATTTTGTCTTCTCTGTTTCTTCTTAATCGTCTCGTCGCATATTTCAGTGATGATTGCCATCAATTCTTTTAGATGTTGGTCCAAAGAAAGATCTGTCAGATTTGTCAGTTTTTCATCCGTAAATTTATTATCCTTAAGTAGTTTCTCAAAAGGATTCCAATTGATTTGTCGAGTTTTGTATCTGGGAAAGTCATGAGTGCCTCTCAAAGTTGCTGCGTTTTCATTGGATATTATGTCAAAGGGACCACATTGTGGTCACTTATCGACCAAGAGAGTGAACAGTCCAGTTTTCTATGCATCTCCCGAATGTTGCATTCGACAGAGTGACATGTATGTAAGACTGACCAGAAGGGGATGAGTAAGTGGCCAGATGCCCAGGGGAGTTGCAGACAATCAATCCATTATTATGAATTCCTCCAGTAATTCACCTTAATTATTCCTTATGGGGCTGTTCCACATGGTGGAAGAAGCATTTGTGTCGGTCATAATAACTATCTTTTTGCCTGATAACCTAATTAAAGCTTCAAGGAAGTTCAGATAAGGCTCAATTTGTTGAGAATGCTGTGAGCACTGCATGTAGTTGAGATGAAGAATATTTGTCCAAAACTACCTTCCAAGCATGCACATGCCGCATGCTCGGAGCAGAGACCATTTACCCTCATGATCGTGATCTGCTTGTCCGCTATAACAAGAGCTGCCCACACCCTTGCCACAGCATTTGCACCCTGTCCTGTAACAGATACATTAGACTGAACCATCCTACAGCCGTTTGGAAATCCTTTAACTTTGCCTTTGTAGGAGTATAATACCTGAAGTCCTACAATGTCAATTTTGTGATACATAATTAGTTTGGAGATATCACTCATTGCAGAAGCAGAACGCTGGCAGTTTAACTGTAATATTTTTAATCTCTCACCATGCTGTACATTTTTTACCTTACTGAATGTAATTTGTGCAAGATTTGGTGACCTGAGCTCGCAAGAACTCAGGACACTTCGAGTCACGATATGAGTGATCTGATTTCCTCTTTTTTATTTTGCAGTTTGGGCATGTAACTGGTGATTCAAGAGTGGGACACGATTGCGACTGGTGACTTACACTCCACATGTGGGCATTGTGGTGTGTGACTGGTGACTTGCAGTTCACAATGCCCACGTGTAGCCCTGCTGTCTGCAATATCTAGCGGAATGCCCATAAGCCAAACATTTAAAACAACGTGAAGCAATAATAAAATCCTTCACGTTGTGAACCGACCAGCCCAGGCAAACGCGAGCGTCATCTTTTAATATGATTCGGCTGATATAGGCAGGAACTTCAATTAGCCAGTGTTTGTTGTTTTTAGCGTTAATCTTAAACCTCACCTTAACCCCCCTTTTTGAAATCTTCCTCACTAACATTGTGCTTGCACAAGTTTTTGACATACAGATCCTCCAAGAATTCTTGGTCTGACATATCTTTTTTTGTATGTCATAGAGTATCACAGTCAGGTTTAGTTTTCTACAATTAATTTGTGTTCCCCAAATTTCGGGCAGTTCTTTAATTTGGTAATGTCTTCGTCAGTGGCAGTTTCAATTACAACGCCTGTTTCTCTAACTTTTGTGGCAGATTTTATTTTAATCTGTTTAAGTTTGGATTTAAAATTCGTTGCAATCACCTGTTTAACTTCTTTACTAGTTTTTAATTCACATTTTTCACTAGCTTTAATCAATACTACATGCTTTGACTGAGTTCCTGAGGGAATCAGTTCAGCAGCGGTCTTTATGCCTGCACTCGCTGCAGCCACCTTAGCATAAGTGGCCACAGGGGTGGACGTAGGCAAAACTCTTAAATCTAAATTTGTTTTTAACCTCTCCTTATCAATGGTGAGATCAATCACCAATCGTTCCATACTGTTCCAGATTTTACCAACTTCCACCACCACCATCAGGGAGGTAACGGTGGATCCTGACTTAAAAATATCTAGATAATTATTTTTCACTGTTTGGCGATGTCAGTCTTAGAATGCACACTATTATCTACAGCTTGCAAAATCCCAATTTCATTTGCGATTGGCAAAGCTATCTGCTTTCTTGGAGCCATACCAATAAACATACACTAACTATGTAACGAAATGAACTTCTAACACACTAACTTGTAATGAAATGAACTAGTCAATGTTATTTCATTACCACATTGTGAGAAAAGAGCATGGGAAATCTTAAATGATTTCTCGCGGTAAGGCTGCAAGGTTGTCAATTACTTCAATATATGTGAAGCACTCTCATTAAATGCGAATATTGTAACAAAAAAGTAAAAATTCAGATTAAGAGCTAGAAATTTATGGTCGTCATAGAGAAATCTTTTTATCTTCAAGGTCGTTATACATATATGTAAAATAGCATTAGTGTTAATGAGAAATTGGCCAGGACCAACCACATAAGATGTAATAATATGTTGGGATGTTAAAAAGAGAGTTGCTATAAAGAGCTGAATGTATTTAACTTACATGAAATATAAAATAGAAATTAAAAAAAGTTCCAGAACTGAATTTGTTAATAACATCTGAACATCACTAAGAAAAAAACGTTACTTATTCTGTAACCCAGAATATATAGTAGTTTTTTTACAGCAAGTGCCATTATGATTTCCCTATGAGAAGATTTATTTTATTTCACTAACTCCAAATGATAATTCATATACAAAGTATTTTTGCCAAAATCAATTATGTTATTTTCAACTTAATTTATCTTTTCAATCAATTTGGGGTTTTACTGCTGTATTCCTAGCACCTTGCCCAATTTAGATGCACTGCCTCCTTTCTACTTGGTAAACAGTAAGAACTATTTATATCATAAATATAATGGAACCTGTATTGCCCCTATTACTACTAAATGAAAGCAAGTCAGGCCTTCATTAGACATAAATAAATCTGCTTTGTTGTTAAAATATTTTCATTGATATAAAATAACGTATATATAGTACTACTGGAACCTGACTAACTTCTTAAAATCATTAAATAAATTATTTATCATAATTATATAATTTCAGATGGCTCGATATTTAAAATTCCAACGCCTGTTTTTGATGCTTAAAAAATAAATTTTTTTTATAGTTGTTATTTTATGGAAGATTTTTGAATTGTTTTCTCAATATGGAAAATTTGTTTCAGTTAATGGTGTACTTCCCAAGAAAGTTTCTAAAACCTTATAAAAGTATTAAAATTTAATACTTAGTTAAGTTTATTAATAATTAAATTATTACCTTTAGGTCCCAATGAAGTTCGGAGAGTATTAGCAACACTCCTACCAGCAAGAATATGAGACTATTAAAAAAAAAGTTTAAATAGATTAATTCAATTAAATGAAGGAGGCTTAAATGCATTCATTTAAAAAATATATGAAATGAAATACTTTCAAAAAGAGTGATTTTTTAATAGTAATCCCAAACTAAAAAGTTAACAATGAACCTATAGTACAAGAGTCCTGCAAGAGTCCACTGTATTAGACCCATACCAACAGTAACTGGAACTGTGCCCGATCTGCATTGGGTGCAGTTCCAGTGCAAAAAAAAAAAAAAAAAAAAAATACACTGGTGTTCAAAGAAAGCGCATCACCCCTTAAAATTTTGTAATTGTCGTCCAAATAACGAAAGTATATGGCAATATTTCTTACAGATTGCATCAGATAAGATTGACACACAGGTGATGACGTAATATTGCATCATTTGTTACTTTCAGCTATATAAGCACACTCTGCAAGAGTTTCAGTCATTCCTTGACTGTGTCAGGATGGCAGGTTACATGCAGTTGATGCCACGAAGGAAGAGTGCTATTGTTGTTTTATGTAAGGAAGGATGTTCTTCCTGTCATATTGCTTAGTGTCTTGTAATTAGTCGACAGTGAGTAGATTTCTTTCCAAACTCAAGAATGCTGCAAGAATAAGTAGGCTGATAGGAAAAAAAGGAACCGGACGCAAACAAATCTACTCCAAAACAGGACCACGTTTTGAAGTGCTTATGCCTTAAAAACGGTGAAGTTTCTTCATCTGAGCTGAAAAGAGAATGGGAAGAACATACAGGAGTGGTAGCAAGTGCTGTAACGGTCAGAAGATGCCTCTTCAAAAATGGACTTGTAGCCCATCGTCCTAAGAAGCCCCTCCTCACACAAAAAATTAAAAAAGCCGATTAATTTGGTGTAAGGAGCATGTAAGGACTCCCGAGCAGTGGAAATCAGTTATTTTCTCAAATGAGAAAAAATTCAATCTGCATGGCTCTGATGGGAGACAAACGATTCGCCGAAGACGTGGTGAAGAATACCATCCAGATTGTATGGTGTCTACAGTGAAATTTCCTACCAGCCAAATGATATGGGGGTGCATTTCGTATCACCTGAAGTTTATAAAAGGTTCCGTAAATGCCAATGGGTACCTGGCTATATTGGAAGGCAAATTGCTGCCAACCATTAGAGACCATTTCAGCCTGCCAAGTAACTGCAACTTTCAGGAGGGCTCTGCTCCTTGTCATCAGGCAAAAAGTGTAAGTAGGCACTTATGTAGTTACTTTAGCTTCATCTCTGCTTTAGAGGTTCGACAGTCATGTGTTTACATTTGTTACAGGTGAAAAAACGGTTGGAAGAACGGTCCATTAACCATTAGCTGGCCAGGAAACAGCCTGGTCCTGAATCCTATAGAACTGTTGGCATTGTGTGGAATCTGAAAATAGCTCAGATTCCAGAAAGAAACCAAACACCCTTCGTGAACTTCAGGAAGCCATAATTTGTGTTTGGAACCATGAACTATCAGTTGATTATCTTTCGAAATTGATCTTGTCAATGCCTTGACGGTGTGCTGCTGTCATCAGGGCCAGAAGCAGTTCAACTAAATATTAGTTTGCACCTGGTGAACTTTTCATTTTGTTTTTCATTTAAAACGATAAACTGAAGTAAACTGAGGGCTTCTGATAACATTTGAGCCATAATTGTCGTGTTTACGAAAACTGTTGTATAAAGGTTGCAAATGCTCATTTTGGAATATTTTGAGAGCATCTGTCAAATATTACTTAACTTTGCCTTAACTATTAATAAATATCTTTTGTTTATATTTCTATTTGTGATGCTAGTCATTAATGTAACATACCATCATGAAAAGGGGTTAGAAATGTGAAATTCCTAGGTGAGGCACTTTCTTTGAACACCAGTGTGTGTGTGTGTGTGTGTGTGTGTGTGTGTGTGTAGTAGCAGTAGCAGCAGCAGTAATATACAACTATTAAGAAGCAAAATAAGCAGAAAAAGGACAATAAGAAAAGTTATCGTATGTCTAATGCTCCAAAACGAGCAGTGCAGCAGTAAAGGAAGCAAAAGGATATAAATAATGTGTGGTTTGTAAAATAGATAAAGTGTCTGTGAAAATGGAAATGAAAAGTACACAAGGTGCCTGGACTAAGAGAAGTTTAAGGGATAGTCGAAAGTGGAAGTGAAGTAGTGGTTAAACAGGTGAAAGAATTTGAAAAACCTAGTACAGAAATGAACTGGGACTAAGTAAAAAAAAAAAAAATAAATAAATAAAAATAATAATAAATAATTGAAAAACACTATATTCAGATATGGGAGGGCAATTCTAATAAGAGGTTGAATCAGTTTTGCATATTTGCCATCCCCTGATTCAACCTCTTGCTAAAATTGGCCTCCCATATCTGAATATAGTGTTATTTAATTTTTTTTTTTTTT
>NC_143575.1:214684524-214747144 GCF_048544385.1 Mastigoproctus giganteus
TCGAAACAACTCGCTGTATCGATGTTAGAAATGCGCTTGATGAAGTAATGAACAGGTTTGAATTGCCTCGTGATAAACTTGTAAGTGTTGCGACTGACAGAGCGCCTGCAATGATAGGGAAAAACCAAGGTCTCATTGGTCTTTTAAACAACGATCCTAAAATTCCACGTTTCTTACCTCTTCACTGCATAATTCACCGCGAGCATCTCATAGCGAAGTACTTCAAATACGAAATTTGGCTTTACAAGGAAAGGAAAAAAATATTATTGATTTGTCACAAACTGTATTTAGTTTTGAAGCTAAACTTCGGCTTTTTGTGTACGATCTTAAGAACAAAATATTTAATCAATTGTGTGGGAGATTGTTTTTCAGATTGTGAATTTAATTAGAACAAATGCCAAAACACATCGTCAATTTAAGAACTTTTTAGAAGAGTTGCGAGTGAATGACGAAACAGATGAATTGCCCAATGATTTATCCCTATGGTGTGTTGTAAGATGGCTGTCAACTTACAATGTTTTGAGCCGTTCTGTGGAACTCCTAAATCCTATCATAACATTTACAAAAGAAAAATCTAAAAAATACCCAGAATTAGAAAATGAAACTTGGCTTTCTGACTTAATATTCCTTACAGACATTATAGAACATTTGTAAACATTAATTTGGCTTTACAAGGAAAGGAAAAAATTATTATTGATTTGTCACAAACTGTATTTAGTTTTGAATCTAAACTTCGGCTCTTTGTGTACGATCTTAAGAACAAAATATTTAATCATTTTCCACGAGTAAAAGCAAATATAATTAATATCAAAGAAGAAAAGTTAGACGAATACAAAGAAAAATTGGAAGAATTGCAAGCAGATTTCAAACATAGGTTTGAAGATTTGAAAAGTTTGAAATCTACATTTGCATATTTTGTGAATCCATTTATTTGTGATATTATTGAAGATGGATTTCCAATTTCTAAAATAATACTGGTTGAAACAGCCGCTGGGGAATTGGAGTTATTAGAGATGAAAGAGGATCAGGCATTGCAAAAGCAGCACAAATCTACTTCTATAATTGAATTTTGGAAACTCGTGCCAGAATCAAAATATCCACATTTAAAGAAAGCTGCTTGCCATCTAATTTCGATTTTTGGTACAACATATTGCTGCGAATCTTTGTACTCCACAATGAAGTCCGTAAAGTCGAAATATCGTTCACAGTTTCATCATCTCACTGAATTGCTGCGAACGGTTTTAACAAATTTTACGCCAAATTTCAAAGATTTGACCAAAGGTCTTCGTTAAATGTTATACTTTTTATTAATGCATTTTTATTATATTTTATTTTTATTATTAAAATTTTGAAATAATTATTTTGTATTTTCTTTCTCTTAATTATATTTTCTTATATATGTATACTTTACATAGCGCTTAAGACTTGTGTAGAATATGTAATCATATTAATTAAATTAAATTAAATTAAATTTGAATCTGTGTATTTAATACTATGTAACTATGGTGTGGCTCTTTATAATATATGAAAAACCGGAATGCGGCTCTCATTGACTTTATGCGTGCCCACACCTGCACTAAGCCATCCCAAATTTCATTTCCACATCTAATAACTTTACTCCCTTACTATTGCTTACGGCAATAGTAAGCTGATAACTAAGTTTATCCCATCTTGTGTAGTACTGGTGGCTCTCTACACATCGGAAATCTGGTCCTCTGCCCCTCCAACATACCTGCGGCAGTTCTTGGGGATCGAGTATTTCTTCTTCGATCCCTCAATAGGACTGCAACAGGGTATACTACATTCGCTGCATGGAATGACCTCTTGGAAGCAAATCATCACCACTCGCAACATAATTATCCTCTCTAAGCTCATTTCCCGTAGACTAGACGCTACTAGCATCGATAGCTACATCTACTTCTTAGTGGAAACATGGCTCACTCAGGATGTTAAGGACAGTGAATTGATCCCACCGGGCTTTGTTGTTATTCGTAGGGATAGACTGGATAAGAGAGGCGGCGGGCTCATGATCGTCTGCCATAAAGAGATTCCTAACTCAAAAATCAAAGTCTTGGCTAACATTGAAGGAATTTTTCTCCAACTGGGCAGTGACTCTTATATCTGCTATGTTATGCTTGTCTACCTTCCACCACCTATAGATAACACTCTTATGATGGAATTTGAGAACACTATCGACCAAATTCTTGATCAACATCTGGGAATAGACCATTTAATTGTTTTAGGAGACTTTAATATGCCACATGCCTACAATGGATGTAATGCCAATCCAACTAATGTCTGGACACTTAAGGTAGATTTCAAAAAATTTTCATCTCTCTAAATCTGAATCAGATCAGTGAATTTCCAACTAGAAATGAAAACTACTTGGATTTAGTCTTCGCCAACTTTCCTTGGGTGGTCTTTAAGCCAACTAATCTTTTCAAATATTTTCAAACAGATGGGCCGAGAGGTGGCAAATGAAGTTTGACATTGACAAATGTAAAGTACTACATATGGGAAACAGTAACCACAGAGCAACGTATCAACTCTGCGGTACTACACTGACAGTGGTGGAGAATGAAAAGGACCTGGGGGTAATTGTGCAGGCAGATATGAAGTTCTCTGAGCAGTGCAGACGAGCTGCAAGAGTAGCTCATGGTGTCTTGTCAATGATATACAGGAATTTTTCTAGCAGGGATAAGGAGGTGATTATTCCCTTGTATAAGGCAATGGTTAGGCCACATCTAGAGTACTGTATACAGTCTGGAGGCCTCATTTCAAGAAAGATGTAGAGCTGCTGGAACGGGTACAGAGAAGGGCAACAAGATTAGTGAATGGAACAAAGGGTTGCTCTTACGAAGAAAGGCTTAAGTTTTGCAAATTACAGAGTCTGGAGACTAGGCACCGGCGAGGTGATCTGATAGAGGTGTATAAGGCTTTGAATGGTTTGAGCATGCTCAATGCCAATGGGATTCTTCATCTTGCTCAGAATAATCACCTCAGAGGGCATAAATTCAAATTGAGGAAGGACGGATGTCGGATAGATGTGCGGAAATTTGCCTTTGGCCAGCGGGTGGCTGGTTGGTGGAACCGACTTCCATCGCTTGTTGTTGAAGTTGATAGCCTAAACAAATTTAAAGCTCAACTGGACAGGTATTTCGAACGAACGGAGGGGTGAAATGGGAGTGGTGTTTTTTTTTTTTTTTTTTTGGCTGATGCTGAATAAGCTTGCTTTCTTGCATCATATGCCTCTACTAATGCTAATGCTAAATCAGATCACATTCCCGTGGCCTTTTCCATCGAGAAAAGATCAGTTAAAGATACAGATTTAGAACAAAAACAGAAGCTCAATTTCAATTAAAGTGGAATGGCCTGATATGAATTATGCATTTAAAAACTGTAATTGGGAATTACTATTAAAAATCAATGATCCTCAAGAAGCACTGGACTGCTTTTGCCAACTCATTAATGAAGTAACTAACAACCTTGTTCCATGCTATAGTGTTCCTGATCCAAATTACCCACACTGGTTCTCTAAAGAACTAAAATCTCTACTGACAAAAAAAACGAAAAATGCATAGTAGGTTTAAGACAAATAAAGAAATATACCTTTACAATAAATATTCTTCCTTAAGAAGACAGGTTAAAATGACATTAAAACAGGACTACAACAAATACTTGTGCTTTGTCGAAAGAAGAGTCTTCGAGGAAAAAGATATGAAGCTTATATTCAGCTATTTCAAAGCAAAAAATCAAAATGCGGCTGTAAACACGCTAAATATTCCCAGTGAATTGTCATCTTTGTCTGAGGCAGACTACTTTGCTAGCAGCTTTGAAGAAATCTACAAAACAGATACAGCAGATGACGGGATGGAAAGTAACGAAAATTTTCCTCACAACTACATTGATACACTAACAGCATTCGAAATCAACCAAGCAGAATTATTGAGCACAATCCACAGTATGAAAAAGGACCTCACACGAGGCCCGGACGGTATCCATACTGTCTTATGGAAAAAATGTGGAACCACACTTGTAAAGCCATACAAGTCATACTTCACTTACTAAAATTGGTATTTGAGAGTGGAATCTATCCAGCTCAACTGAAAAAGGCCTTTGTTACCCCTCTTTACAAAAAAGGAGACCCATCCTCACCCAACAATTACAGACCGGTTTGTCAATTGAATCCACTCTCAAAGATAATTGAATCCATTGTAATGAAGCAGCTATTTAACTTTATGAAACTTAATTTGTCAGATTACTCCCACGGATTTATCAAGGGTCGTTCCACCTGCACAGATATGATTTCGTTTGTTTCGAATATATCCCAGGCGCTTAACGAAGGAAAACAAGTCGACTCTATCTTCCTTGATTTAAGCAAAGCTTTCGACAAGGTAATCCATCAGAGACTAATCAACAAACTCCACCACTATGGTCTCAGAGGACAGGCACTAAACTGGATTCAAAACTACTTGGAAGGTAGAGAAATATCCGTGACATTTAAAGGTAAAACCTCATGTCCTTTCAAGCCTGAAATTGGTGTCCCACAGGATTCATCCTTAGGCCCGCTATTATTTCTTATCTACATCAACGACCTGCCAAGCACCCTTGGAGACTACCAAATCAAAATCAACATATTTGCAGACGACATAAAAATCTATAAAGCAATTCGCAGTACCAATGACTGCATCATCCTAAACGAAGCTCTTCAGCGAGTTATTCAGTGGCTGAAGGAGAACAAAATGGCAGTCAATGAAAACAAGTGTGAGCTGATGAGCTTTGCTAATGCACACAAGAAAAACAAACTTAATTTTTCTTATTGTATCAACAACAAGGCAATCAAAAAAGTCAGTACAGCCAAAAATTTAGGTATCTTTATTAAAGAATCATTTTCCTTTGATGTCCATGTCTCTAACATTGTGAAGGCAGCTAGCAAAAAACTAGGTTTCCTGAAAAGAATTAACCGAGACTTCAATCAGTTGGAACTTTTCATCTTTCTTTACAAAATCTATGTTAGGCCAGCCCTAGAATTTGCCTCACAGGTCTGGTCTCCACATGTTGCTTACCAAAAATTAGAAATTGAAAATATTCAAAAAAGAACAATCCAGTACGTCTGCTTTAAAAGTGGCCTTGAATACAATGAGAAATCCTACCAAGAGTGGTGTGTATTCTTTGGACTCGAAACGCTGGAAAAAAGAAGAGATAAAGCCGACTTACTCCTTCTTAATCAGCTGTTAAATGGTATCCTGAATTGCCCTCATCTCGTCTCACAAATAAATTTCAACGCTCCGACAAGAGCGTTAAGAAACCATCTACTGCTGAAACCATCCTATGCGAGAACAAATTATGGATACTACAACTTCTACAACAGGACTGCAAGATCAATGAACAAAGCAAATATTGAGATATTTGACACCCCCGGACACTTCAAGAGGCAACTCAAATTGCTAACCTCATCCGTCACCTGACTTAAAATGGACTCTTCTTGCAAGTTCTAAGACTCTGATTGTGTAAGGTATGTGAAGAAATACCAGTGCTCTGCCTTACTCCTACCTGTTCACTTAAATAGGACGGATGAGTCCTAGGATGAGTCCTACTTTTATTTATTTTATCTGTACATTTCAATTCACTAGTCTTCTTATGTACATTTACTTTTCTCTTTACTTTGGGAAATGTATACTTCAAGCTTCTGCTTTGAAGCTGTGTAATAATGCTTTTTAGCTGCACCCTCAGCCACGTTTGTTTGCTGTTTTGTAGCTGTTAACAATAATAATAATAATAATAATAATAATCTCATCATCACCACTTACAACATAATTATCCTTTCTAAGCTCATTTCCGGTAGACTAGACGCTACCAGCATCGATAGCCTCACAATCCTGTCCAATAATAACAGAAGGATAAGTAACAGGCAAACATCTATAATCCGACCTGCCCTCAACCAAATCAGCTCGCTCAATCATATGTTCCCAATAAACATCTGTAATCCGACCTGCCCTCAACCAAATCAGCTCGCTCAATCATATGTTCCCAGCAAACACGATTGGGCTTCTGAACGACTTAAATATTTGCGTAGACCTACAGAACAAAAGTTTTTGCTGATACCTATACACTTGCAATTTTAGACCTTCATTTCACCATCGCTCTAAGTGGCTTCTGTATAGGATGTATAAGTACTATAGGATGATCTGTGCTCCTTCTCCTGTTCCAGTTAGCCTACAGCATCTTGCCGGCATCCCCGCACTCTTCTTGGGCAGACGTAAAACGTAAATTGAGAATTTATGTCGAAGGTAATCTATCTTCGCCTTTGTATCTTATCTTTGTATCTTTTATATTACCTAATATAGATATTGTATTGCTATGTTATGGTTGTGTTTACCCTCCCAGCATTTGATTGCTGTCTAGGGGTGAATGTAACTTTTACTTTACCTGAATTAAATAAAAAAAATAAAAATTTTATTTCGCTCTTGCAGAACAATTTATCGAGCGTAAATTTCCTTAAAATTAGACTAATAGAAATCTGGCAATTATTTCTTTTTTTCAAACATATTACATAGGACATCCATTTTCCGTATATTGCAGCTGAAGCACTGGATAAACATAGTTTGTCGCTATGCGCTGGTTGGAGGAATGAATTAATGAGAAAGTTCGTGTTAAAAATCATGAATTATTATCATTTTTTAAAGCGCCTGAAATGCAACACACTGCGTTTATTAACTAGTTTGTGTATGGACAGTTCCTTGTACCTCTTCTTAGCTCTCTTTACTAGGAGATTTCTCGTACTCAGTTTATCCGTCTTATTCCCTCTGTGGTTTTGTTACAATATTCACATGAATTAGTATCAAGCGACACTCTGTAACTGTCTCATATCTTTTTATTTTGCTCCGTTAGACCCTTACTTTCTCTCTTTATATATGTATATTTCTTTCTCTCCAGTCATCTATTTTGGTATCTTTCTTTTGTGGAACTACTTCACTGTAACGATTGCGTTTGTGGCTTCCGGAATAAATCCTTTCAGTACTTCCCATAATGAATTCTTATCCAATTAACAGAGTCCAAGATATCCCTCAATCTACTATACTTCCTTCCCTTGAAATTGAAGCCCACACCCTCTCCTTTCATCACAAAAATCTTTTTGACCACGATTCAGTTTGGATCCTTGATGAAAACTAAATCAAGGATATTAGAGCTTTTCTGACATACTGTAATAAAAACAGTGATCCATATGGTTCAAAAAACTGTTCCCGAATGGTGTGTTGTCAGTCCATGATTACCAATCTATATGAGATAGGTTGAAGTCTACCATAATGTGGCAATCAGCATTGCCTGTCCATTCAAGTTGCCTAAACCGATTATTGTCATACTCAGAATTTTGGCCGGTAATATACCCTTATTCTCATCTTCCCTTTACCGCAAGTCATATCGTGTCCTGTATTGGTTCAGAAAATTTTCACGATACCATCAATCCAATGGTGACAAGTTCTTGCTAGCTTTGATCATTATTTAACCTCTCATACACTCGTCCGATCCCAGCTTATTCTACACTAATAAAGTACTTTTTTTTACTTCTTTGCTCGCTTTTTTTTTTTTTTTTTTTTTTTTTTTTTTTGTTGAAAATAAATGTGTCTTTCATTTCACTTAACTGCAGTTTATCTATTTTTCTTCGCCGAAAAACAAAAAACATCAAGCCAGACTTGATGTGAGAATAACACACAAAAGTTTTCTTTTGTGTGTCATTCTCACACATGACATCTTGTGCCCACAGCTAAAGCTTTCCTCGAGGTGGTTCGATTACGTGCAAGAGGATATTTGGTTCCTCAGGTTCCTTAATCTGTAACAGATATCTAAAGCGAATTTTAGTAATAGATTAGGGACGCAAAAAAGTTAAACAGCTATAGATGTTATATCCTGCGCAACCACAACAGCTCTAACACTAAGGAAAAAGCCCGATGACAATGTGAAGTAGGCCAACTGTTTGGTATTTGGATTTTAGGAGCATTAGCAACTAAGGCTATATTGCTCCGGGATATACGGTGGTCATTCCCTGACCTTTCCGCATACTCCGTATTTGGTGGTGACGGGCTCGAACCCCGGTCTAATCAAGAAGCGTGTGCTACGCACTGCTGCTTCTTCCCACCTGGCTACGGAGGCGCCGGCTTAGGCCAACTGTGCAAGTCATGAAATGTATAGGGAAACATTTAAAACTTTGACACACAACACAAAGTAATATGCATTACTGAAAAATAAAATATAAACTAAGGTGCTCAAAATTATAGGCTTTATAAGTTTAGACTACCCATTCAGAAACAAATTCAGTATTTTCACGTATTAATAGGGAACTTTTATTTTTAATGTCTGACTTTAATTTTCGTGAATTAATGCAAAAACTCAATCTTGGTGAAAACTAAAAGATGTGGTTTCAGACTACACTTAAAAAGTTAAATTACATTACTAATCGTATTTTTTTTCGACCGAGCAGACCCCTCACGGAATATTTCTAGAGAGAAAAATTTGAAATCATGAAAACAAAAAAAAAGCTCTTTCGTGATAGTGATCTATTTCTCCTGAAATAGAAAAAAATACGCAAATTTGTCATCTCACAGACTGTCCTCATGCATTATCCGAATGCATTTATTTTTTAAGGGATGACAACTAGGTTGTCATCCCTTAAAAAAACTTAAAAAAAAACAGTGTTGGCTGAGTGGTAGCACTCAACCGAAAATAAGTAATAGTAGTCTTCTCTATGGGGAAGCGTTACTTATTTGAAATATATGGAGGCAACTCGTGAAGGATTTCATAATATGAGATGTTACAATAATGATGCCGATGTACAAACTTTGGTTTGTCTGAAAAATTCAACTATGTAGTAATGATGCACAGATCTAATATCATAGTATGAATTTTACATAGTTTGAGGCTTTCTGCGCTAAAATATTATTAGTCTAAGAAACAAGGGTAAATTAAGTTAACTAACATACAAAATATAAACAGCAAGGAAACATTATTTAATCATCAATTAACAGAAAGAACAACACTCTAAGATCAAACAACTAATTAGCTAAAGATGGACCAAAAAAAATCTTACTGCACCGACAGGAGGTTAATAAATTGGAAAATGCTTTAATGAATTTGCTTAAACTTGCCTTATTTTTCCAACTTTTAAGTTTCTTCATAGAAAACGAAGTTAACAAGATAGAGATGTTGGCGTGCGTATTTTAATTCAGTTATGTTTTCCAATGACAGTATGTCAGGCATTTTTATTAAATAATACTCGTTTTTCCAAATAATGGTGAAATGAAATATTTCGCCCCAGAATCAATTTTTCGCTAAATGAAACAAAATTGGCTTTACACTATAATTAAATGGTTGTCGTATCCGTTTTTATATCAGAGAGACCTTTGAAATGCTTTGCAAGAAAGAATTTCAGTGAATACCTTGAAGTTTACCTATAAGAACGCAGAATATATCTCAGAAATAACGTTAACACATCGTAAGAATTCTTCGGGGAATTGAAAGAGAGAAAGGGCAGGAAACTAAAGAGACAAACAAAAATGATCAGAGAAGATAGCTTATCTCGTGAAGTGTTCTGCTTGTCACGTCTGAGCGACATAAGAGTGGATGAGGAATGCTGAAGACAATTCTGACAATATACCAGTGCATTTCTCGACATTTGAGGTTTTGAAATATTATTGGAGCAAACCTTCATCTTATCAAAAACAGCTGCATTTCTACAACCAGATTTTTCCTTTGAAATTTTTTACCGCTTAAACAAGGTGAAAACAATAACCTAATTTTGTTTCCTTTACGCTTTACCGCATCCGTAGGAAATTGCTTGAAGTACCTCCCCAATAAGACTGCTTTGGATAGAAAAAATAAAGCTTGTAGCAAAAGATAGTCTCATTTCCTTGAACCAGCACGCATCTCAACATCAAAAGAAGAAAATTAAATATAAACCAAGAGAGACAGCTGAAATGCAAATTATTTTCTTATCTAGCACCTGTGGCATGCACATTTATTATATGGTATGAATGTGGTTAAATATGATTAAATTTTCATTGTTTTGTAAGGATTCCCTCGAGAAGAAATTGTATGTTTTCTTATGATGACCTGAAAAAAAAAAACGTTTATTGAAATTACAATACTCGAGTATCATGGATGAGATTATTGTTGTGATATAAAAAAATATCATATTGGAATTTATTTTGGATTTCTGTACGGGGGAGGTTAAAAAGTTTGTGTCCTGAGTATGAAGGGTTTATTTGAAGAGTCTTATAACAAGTTATTTTTCAGTACAGTCCCTTTGGAGTCAATACACTTTTACCACCAATGCTGCATTGTTTTGATTCCAGCTGCGAAGAATGTTTTCTATTGGGTCTCCAGGAATGCATCCATTGCAGCAATGACATCGCTGTCGGTGGGAAAATGGATGCCAGCCAGGTATTTTTTTAAATCAGGAAACAAGTGAAAATCCGATGGTGCTAGGTCTGAAAAATATGGAGGATGGTCCAAAATTTCAAAGCCGCAGTTATGCAATGCAGTGCCGCCATGGCAATGACAGACTTGTGAGCAGGCGCATTGTCCTTATTGATGAACGTTTCCCCACAGACGATCCAATGGAAGACCAACCTGAACATGCAGATATCAGAAGAAGAAATTCGCTCTACACATCAACCACACCTGATTAACTTTTTACATCCCAAGAACTGGAGACAGCAATGAACAGAATCAACCTGAATAAATGCCCTGGCATTGATCTTACTGAGTATGCATTCATACAACGGGTGTTCAAACTGAAACCAGAGCACCTACTTCTCCTTTTTAACCGCTGCTTTAGAGAATCTCTCTTCCCTGAACCCTGGAAAGTTGCTCGTCTTCGACTCATTCCGAAGCCTAACAAACCACCAAAAGAACCTCGGGCACTCCGCCCCGCTCTCTTACCCACCCTTGGTAAAATTCTGGAACGACTCACAGCGATAAAAATTGTAAGCATATTTCAAGACAAAGGACTTATCTCTCCTTTGCAATATGGATTCACACAAGGTCGCTCCTGTGAGGATGCACTCTCAGAAATAATACTCCATCTAGAAACCTCCAAGGCCAAATACGAACTGGCCATCTTTATAGACTTTGAGGGAGCCTTTGGCCGGGTATGGTGGGAGAGCGCTCTTGAGAGGCTTCGCACTGCTGATTGCCCACCACAACTCTACTGGTTAATCAGGAACTACTTCACCAACAGAACCGTTACAATACAGGCAAGAAATAGGCAACTAACACGACCAATTTACAGAGGATGCTCACAGAGCTCCGTATTGGGCCCCCTAATCTGGAACCTGGTTCTTCAGGACTAGCTTCGCCGCAGCTTCGACAGCACCAAAATCACTGCATTCGCAGACGATCTCACCATCATCTTCTCGGACCGCTCTCGGTGAGCCCTTGAGACCACTGCAAACCACGTGATTGACGACCTTGCCGACTGGACTCAAACCAATAAGTTCCGAATCAATCCAACAAAAACCAATATGATAATCTTTGGAGCCAAACTCGACCTTCGAAAGCCTCCCCAACTTAAAATCCAAGGCACACAGTTACCTCTTGTGACCCAAACCAGAGTCGTAGGGGTCATCATTGACCATAGACTTACTTTCCTCCCTCACCTTCAGAATCTCAACATAAAAGTAAGAAACTTCTCAGCCTCAATAGCCAGGATCTCCAGGAGTGACTGGGGACTCTCCAAGCGCACAATACTCCTTTACTACAAGGCGATGTTCCTCCCCATAGTCACGTCCGCTGCAGGGGCGTGGTTTCACCGGGCAATTAAGTGCAAAATTAAAGAGAAGATGAACTCTTCCAAAGGGGACGTCTGCGTGGGTAGCACAGTGGTATCGTCACCGTCCTCCCCACACCGGGTGGAAAAGGCCCGGGTTCGAATCCCGTCGATGACGCGAGGAACTTTAGTGGGCTTTTTTCACTCCGTGGCTGAGTTAGTCAGTCTCAGGCGTAGATAGCAAGGTTGTTTTCCTTCAGAAACTGAGGTTTTTTCGTCCAGCAAAACAGGCAATTCGACCAGAGAACACACGCAATTTACAGACACGAATACGGGTTAATGTAATCATTTACGGGGAACCCTAATATAGTAATTTGATGTCCAAAGGGGACTTCTCCTGACCACCCATCGGATCTGCAGAACAGTCTCCACAGCAGCAACACAAGTCATTGCAGGGGTTCTCCACTGGACCTCTTTGTAGTTTATAGGGAACTATGCTACAGAATACGAAGGAGGATTCCTGCAGCTTAACTTTGACACGAACGTGAAAAGAGAGAAGCTGCGCTGCTATAATGAGCTAGTTCATATATGGCAGACGCGATGGGACACAACCAACAAGGGACTAGTCACGAAAAACTTCATACCGGATATTACCTTTGCAATGGCAAAATCTGTTACGAAATGGTTTACTCTCATGATGGAAACCTAATATCTAGTAACAGGACATGGGGCTTCAATGAGAAATTGTTTCAATTTAGACTTTCAGAGTCAGAGCTTTGTTTCTGTGGAGCAAAGGAGAACTGGTCCCACATACTCTTCGACTGTGCAATATATAATGAATTCAAAGAAAAGCTGAGGAATAACGTCCAGGGATTCTCCTCAACTGCAGCTAATTCAAACAGCAAGTAATCTTGCAGCACTCCAGGCCTTTGCAAAAGAAGTTTTTCTTCGAAGGAAGAGGCTTATTCTGGGGGAGAACCCAGTTCTGCCCCAAATCAATCAAGTCTGAAGATAAAATTGGACAATAAGATTCGTTTCACCAAGAAGACCTGGACAATACTTAGAGTTTAAGTCTGTTTTTGATGTTAGAGTTCTTGATAGCCACAATTGTTTAAGATATGGATGAGTTGCTAGTGTAAATTTTATGCGTTGTTGTTTTTTTAAATGAATTTATATATTTTTAATTAATTTATATATTTTATGTTTTTACAATGTTGTATTTATTTATTTATTTTATGAAAGATGTAAGATATTCAGTTGAGAGTTGTTAGGCGGATGTGAACTTATGTTCTGGGTGCCGCCTTTAGTTTTAATAAAAATAAAAAAATAATAAATTGTCCTTATGGAACAAGATTCCTTTTCTGAGTTTTCTTCGGCTTTGTCTCTGATGTTTTCACGCAAACGCTTCACAAGGCCTACGTAATATATTCTCCGATTACCTTTCTGAAGGTAATCTACTAACAACACTCCAGCAGCATCCTAAAAAACTGATGACATCACCTATGCCAGCAGAATGCATCGACTTGACTTTCTTTGGAGGGGAGAAAGGCTGTGTTTCCACTGTTTGGATTGCACCCTTACCTCTGGCTGAAAGTGATGGACCACGTCTCATCCATTGGCACAAACCCTGCAAGGAAATTTTCTGGATCTGCTTGTAAACAATGCAAATGTGCACTTGACTTGAAAACTCTTGTGCGTGTTTGATCTGCTGTCAACAACTTTGAGACCCGTTGTGTTGATATCTTTTCCATAGCGATAACCTCTGTTATTACGTTTTTTTTTTTTTTTTTTTGATTTGGTAGTTGTTGGCGCATCGGCTTCTGTGGCCATATTGCACCTCCCAAGGTTTTTTGCAGTACTTTGATCCAAGCCCGAGGCGGGAATCGAACCCGCGACCTTTGGGTTGCCGGGCAGGTACTTTACCCACTCGGCTATGTTATTACGTGGTACTATGTCCAGATGAACTGTCACTCGTCGATCACTCATTATCAAATCATGCACACTGTCAACAACTTCTGGAGTGATGGACGAGTGATCAGCTTCCATGCTCTCCCTCCCTTGTTTAGATTCTGCTGCCCCCTTCTTAACCATGGAATAGGAAGGAGATCCTCTTCCAATTTTGCAACCATATCCTCATGAATTGCGTTTGGCGTTAGTCCCTTTTTATCCAAATATTGGAAAACTGCACAGTGATTGATTTTATCCATCGTTCCTCATTGACACAACTTTTTTCACTTCAGGACCTGTAATTTAAAAAAAAAAAAGACGTTATTAAAACTACATGAAACTTGGGAGTTACTATTTTAAGTGTTATATGTAAGTACAGAAATTTTTAACACTGTCCCACTATCCTTTCATACTCAGGCCACAACTTTTTAACGCCCCCTCGCAGGTTGAACTTTATTTAATATCTCACAGGAATTTGGCCCTCGTGAATATGTGTAGAAAATGGTGCAATTGATAATGATATATGATGAAGATAACAATACCATGAATGAAGATATTCCAGAAAACAGATATAGGAATGAATGAAGATGTTCCAGAAAACAGAAATAGGAATGAATGAAGATGTTCCAGAAAACAGATATAGGAATGAATGAAGAAGAAAAACGAATTCATTCGGCAAGTTTAAAATCGAGATGTGAATTGATGCTGACGCTAATTAACACAAACATTCTAGTATTTTCACAATATTGATAAGTTAATTTCAGAATTTTAGAATAAAAGTTAATTTAACTTTTATTCTAAAATTCTGAAATTAACATTATTAACAGAATAATAACATCCATTGAAAAACTGATAATCTTCGATAACGCTCTTAATATTAATTCCTGTAAATTTGAGTGTATTTGAGTGTACAACAAGAATTTGGTATAAATTTGAACTAATAATAGAGAACAGACACATTATCTTACAACTGAATTTAATGGAAATTCTCATATGAGAACTAAATATAAGGTGCGGTAAAAGTCACAAACCCATTTTATTTATTTATTTTATAACTTTAGAACTACATTATCGAGCGGAAAATATCACGGCACTTCTCTGAAGATTGTGAAAGATATGAATTAGGTGTATACAGATAAGAAAGGCATATAAATGTGTAGACGAGACCACAAATATATATAACATCCTCTTAACCAGTTCCCGGTTAACAACCGATCGTGCATTTTTTTGTAGCAAGGTGCAGCTTTGAATGCACAACTTGCATATCAGTAACCATGTATACTGCCCTAGAACCGCAGGCAGGCCTTATCATTGAAAGCATTTATAATAAAAAATAGATAAAACAAATTGGTATTAATGACCTCCAAATGTGCGCTCATAACCGTAAGCGTATTAAATCTGAAAGAAGTGTGTTCAAGGGGCGATTTGCATGTTGAACGGGCTGAAAACCCCGTTCTTTTCACTCGTTCCTCGAGTGAAAAGAACTTCAGAAATTGCTCCTGTCGTCGATGGGAATCAAAACTATACCTCCCCAAACGAGTGGCAGATGGCAATGTATCGTGTAGACTAGGCCGCCACGGACAGCTAAAAGAATAAAAGCATGGGGTACTTCAAAATTGACGAAGGTTGCAAACTGAAATCTCTCCACTATGTGCGTGTTAAGCAACAAGCTGCTAAGGCTATGAGGCGTCAGTATATTGTGTCTGTAAATAGCATGTATTCTACAATCGGTTTGCCTGTTTGTTGGACGAAAAATTCGAGTTTCCCGGAGATAAAACCATGCAAACCTCGCCTCAAACCAGTTAACTCAGTCATGCTATGAAGACAGCCCAGCGTCACTCGACCCCATGCTTTCCACTCAGTGTGTCGGGACGGTGATGATAATCAATATGCTACCTGCGAAGGCATATCTCTATTAACACGACATAAACATTGTGAGCAGCAGAAAGTGAAGCAAGCTACCCAACTGAAAGAGATAGAAGGCAGTTCATTTAACAAACTTACTCAGTGCGAAGGCATATCTCTATTAACACGACATAAACATTGTGAGCAGCAGAAAGTGAAGCAACCTACCCAATTGAAAGAGATAGAAGACAGTTCATTTAATAAACTTACTCAGTGCGAAGGCATATCTCTATTAACACGACATAAACATTGTGAGCAGCAGAAAGTGAAGCAAGCTACCCAATTGAAAGAGATAGAAGACAGTTCATTTAATAAACTTACTCAGTGCAGTAATAAACTTACTCAGTGCAGTAATAAACTTACTCAGTGCATTTAATAAACTTACCAGCCATAACTCCCCAAAACAACTGTTTCGGTTTCCATATATTTTAACCATGGAATCTGTTCAACGATGAATAACAAAAGGCAGAATATTTCTACGGATGGATGCCGGCGACCATTAATCAAATGGAATGTTTCGAGATAACAAGCATTAGCAATTAAAGAATTTCTTCATAGTTAGAAAGCACTGATGCAAAGAAAATAACGATTTACTAAATTAAACACTATTATACCACGTTAAAGGAATTGTTTCAAATGAAGAGATGCCAACTGCTACCTGAATACCAGCAAAAATTAAAAATAAAAAAAAGAATGAAATTAAAATTTAGAATAAATAAGCGAGGGTATACATTCACTCAAGGAAGCACAGTTCCTTGAGTGAATCATCAATCCTCGAAAAATTTGCTCTATCACATCGGAATTTTTTACAAAAATTCCGATGTGATAGAGCAAATTTCAAGTAAATTTTGAAAGAAATTTACATTAAAAATATAGTTCAAATTGCTTATTATCAGTAAAACATCAGAAAACTTTTCTTAAAATGCAGACTGGTATTATCAGTGCGTCACCAACCTTTTCACGAATAACAGTAGTTATTCGTGAAAAGATTGTGGTTGGAAGTAGTAAAACTTATATGGCTCAAAGGAGATATCGCGGCCATGCAGAATCAATTCTGATGCGCTACTTGTGAAATGGTCGACCCAGGAACTAAATTTGCTGATTCTTTGAGTAGTTTGCCAGAATCGCCAGTTTTCCTAAAATCATCCGGAAAATATGCGATGTCGGATAGCAGACTGACGAATTTGGGAGGTTAAACTCTGCAGAGGTCTGCTTTTCAGGCATTTCATCCCACTGCCTAAATTAAATTAGACAGTGGTATTGCACTAATACTAAAACAACATTTTTCAATTATACTGGAATACAAAAGGAAATACAAAAAGATGAGAAAACGTCTTGGCTAGACGTGCAGCTCTATGAGCAATTTAGCAATAGGATATTGTGCTGTCCATACTTGTGGGCAGCATAATCCTGTTTATCGCAATCGTCTGTCACCATTATTTGCCGACCGGGTTGGTAAAGTGCCTGCCTGGTAACCCAAAGGTTGCGGGTTCGAATCCCGCCTTGGTTTTGGATCAAAGTACTACAAAAACCTTGGGAGGGGCATTATGGCCACAGAAGCCGATGCGCCAACAACTACAAAAAAAAAAAAAAAGAAAATCACCATTATTTAGAACAGTGATTTTCAACCCGGATGCCGCGGCATCTTAGGGTGCCGCAACAACATTCCAGGGGTGCCACGTAATTTGGGTTTAAGTTACTTATACTTATTTTTTTATTTCTTTATATATTTATTTCATTATAAAAAGGTGTACGGTATTTATTTAATTTTGTGGTGATCCATAATTGATGTTTATTTACTACTTCTATATAAAGAATATAATTATTATATAAGTATATATCATTTGCATTATGAATTGTAATTTTGTTTATAGATATATTATTGTAATAACTACCACATAACACATTTTTTTTTTAATATTGGATTGAGTAGGGGTGCCACAAAATAAAATAAATTACTTAGGGGTGCCACAAAATAAAATAAATTACTTAGGGGTGCCGTTATTAAAAAAAGGTCGAAAACCACTGATTTAGAACAACGAAAGCTGTTTAGCGGCTGCAGTTCTTGGTGACCAGATAAATGCTCACAAGAAAAATACCCACACGGAAAATTGCTCACACGGAAGAATGCTCACATTATTTTTAGTTTGGAAAAAAACAAATTATTTCATATTTCAAAACGCAACAAAATGCTGAATTTATATATTTTATTTCTACTTCTATACAATGTATTTTAATATAACTTTTATTTTTGGATTTTAATCTTGAATAAGTCTGAGTGCTCTGGTTTTATTGAAACTAAAGCCTTTTATTTTATTTACAAAAATAAATTGTTTTTTCTCTGTCTTACAAAGTGAACAGTCAACACTTTTTGGTTTTTTTATCAACAAACAACTAATTCAGACATATTTCAGTGATTTATTTATTTGTTAAGAATTTGAATAGAATTTTCATTACTGTAAATAACATAATCTCCGCAAGTATTTCAGTTTGTCTGCTACCTGCTCATATTCCTGCACAAAAGTGACAACCAAGTCATGCAGTGCATCATATCTTCTCTTTTTTACCTCTAAATGACCTGCCTGTGCATTAACCAGTGTCAATCTGTGGAAAGCCACGTCCCTCTTCAGTCCATCACACAAAACCACACGCTGGGATGTCTGTAAGTGGAATAGGGAATTAAGTGCATTGTGAAATCCTTCACAGCAGTTTGTAGTTTTAGGCGACCGTTCAAGGGTTGCATCATCATGATTCCATATTCTCATTGGAAACTGGAGATCTCTAACTGTTGCACCCTCAATGTATGTGGTAAAGAAGTATGTGAGCACCTCATTATAGCTATCTTCGTCTGGAAATGTGGCGGCAAGCTTATCAAAGACACTCCTCACATCATGGACTGGGACAAAGGTTAATGCAGCAAGAGACTTCAGCTTGAGTTTTATATTTATATCAGTTTCAAATTCAGCCTTCAAGCCAATATTGCTGAGTTTCCTGAGACTCTGACACAGATAGAAAAAGCACCCTTTGACTTCAGCGTCTGGAAAGACATTCATGCAAGCCTTCTCAAAATCCACTAAAACCTTTTGAGGCACCAGATTTGGAACCAACAGCTTCATGATGTCAAACATTGTATTATAAGTATCCAAGTTCTTTTTCTGTAACAAAATGTAAATACATGGCGGATATGAGTTACTCAGTTTGGCATGCCACATATACAGTTGGTAAAACATGTTTGGAACTTTATCAAAAGGTACCATCTCCATAGATTGTATCTTTGTTCAATTCACCTAAAACCAGAATTCTGTCTGGATCATCCACACTTGAATCATGAAGTAACAGTTGACGGTATTTCTCAGGAATGTGAAAGTTTATTTCAATTGTCAAAATATATGTCATATTATGTAATAACATATGTCATATATGTTAATATATAAACAAAATGTCAAAAGCCAGTGTGGCAAACGCTGGCTTTACAGAACTTTTCATTTATAAACAAATTCTTCATTCGTGTCAATAAGAATACTGCATGTTTGAAATCACAGCATGCACATAACGCTTTATTAAAAGTGTATTACTTGATAGTATTGTGAACGTGAAAATGTTTTCTATGTGCGTATTTTTTAGTGTGGGCATTTATCTGTGTGAGCAATTTTCCGTGTGGGTATTTTTCATGTGAGCATTTATGACAGTAGGATATTTTCTGAGCGGAATTTCTTATAATCCAAATATTCTTACATTCCAAATATACCGTATAATCCAAATATTTCCTCCGAACAATATCATTAAATTAACAACTGAAAAGCCGTCAATACGAAAAATTGCAGATTTTGAGTCCTTTATGTGGAAGAGAAACTGTTGTTTGGACTCATTACAACCAATATGATTTCTGTTTGTTTGCCTATACATATTAAAATTATTTTATTAATTTTTGTACATTTTATTCAGGGGCAGCAGTAGAGTTTTGAACATGGGAACAAAACTCCCTAAGAGCGCCTATTCTGATATATCCGAATACGGATAATTATTTTCCATGAATGTTTTTATTAATTTTGCTGTTTGCTTCATAATATATATCATTTTATTTGTTAGCACAAACAATATAAATATTCAGAAAAAAGAAGGGGGAAGGTTCTGGTGACCGGAGTAGCAACTGCCACTGTTATTTCGCCTAACGCCTGTCCTGATTTTATCAGTTCTTTAATTGCAACCCAATGTTTGCTAAACTGGTCTTGAAAAGTAGTTAATTATTCCTTTTAACTAACAGTATATTTTAATTATATATTATAACAGGAAATGGAGGAAATGTGGCAAAACACAGTATTACTTTTTAACTGCTATTGTTAAGATTAATTATTACCTCTTCTGTGTTTTTTCTATTTCATTAATAACCTTCCAAGTCAGACGTAGCACAGATATCAAGAAATATATTCGAATAAAAAATATATTCTTTACATTTGGCATAGTTTTATATAATCATTTTTGTAAATCAAATTTCTAAAATGAAAACAATTCCGGCCATGTTCCATCAGAATATCACTAAAACACATTATTGGCTTAATAATAAACATACCGTCTATAAAGAACTATCGACACGGAATTTGAATTCCCGTGTCATTTTTAAAAACTAGAATGAATAAGCAATGTGATATACTGAATGGGTGTTTGTTAGGCTCCAAAGCAAATAAGGCTATGAGGAGTCAATATACTTTGTAATTAGGCGTGTATCCTTAGGTCGGTTTGTTGGACGACAAATATGTTTCAGGAAGAAAAAACGTAACCAATCCTCGCCTAACACCGACTAATTCAGCCACGCTGTGAAAAAAAAAAAGCATAAAATTCGTCGTTTTACTCGGGACTCAAACTGAGACCTTTTCCGCACGATCTAGGAAGACAGCAACTATAGCCAATGTACTAAACCGCGAAGGCTGTCGCACACTTCCATATTCACTTATTACATCATGATAAAATTATTAAAGGCATTTTATCCAAAGCTGAAATTACTCGTTCTTGTCTGTGATATTTTTCTATTAAAGAATATTTCTTTTTGTAGGTGTCTTAAACGTTTAGTTTTTAGTTTTAGATATCTCATGTATAATAGTAAAGTACTGAATATTTTTGTACACTGGCAATGAAAGAATACGAACTTTAATTATATCTACTGTATAAAGATAAATGGTACTCCTAATTTAATCAAATTATATATAATGAAACCTCAATCACCACTCATTAAGAATATGCTGATATCAAGTTTTGTCAGTAATCATCAATGACTTAAGCTTAGAAACTGTTTTTAACTTTACCAATACCCTTCTACAGATTTATTTACGGATTACAATCCCTATTATCTTTTATTCGCAGATAACACTCGAAATTGTAACGGTAGTGGTTAGATACGCCAGCAATACTCCACAGGAGCTCTCGAACCCGAATTCAATGTAAACAAATAAACACTTAATAAATAATTTATTTATTAAGTGTTTATTTATTTATTACTTAATAAACACTAAATAAATAAATAAATTCTTTTACGATTAAAAATATGAAGTTGTGCACCTTGAAATTATTCTAATGCGTAACTTTTGACAATTAAACTCAAGTCTACTCGCTTACCTGACATAAACAACTTGTTGTTGCACTTCTCTTAGTGTGAGTAAATCCTTTAATGGGCAACCTATCGATACCACCGGTACATAAACTGCTTCCCGAGGTACCTAGTAGCGAAGAGGCACTATCCAAACTCACTACACGTCGGGCAAGCCGTCGGTCAACCGAACCGTAAGTGGTTTGTTGAAGGGGATTCAATCTTTCCATACTGGACCTGTGGGCAGCCATAAGCTGAGCGGCGGTCAATCGAGTCACCTGCTCGACAAGGTCGCAAAAATAAGGCTTGGTCTCACGTCACGTTCATCTACCTTGATGGTCTCATAGCACTAGTAAACCGAAGAAACAAACTTCCATTATCCGTTCTAGTACACATAGTATCACTGACGGGACAGTCACTTGACGAACACACCATTTCTTTTGTATCGGCACGTGCTTGTGAAATGGCTTGTTGCATGCCAGGACTTTAGGAGCAGTGAGACTACTGTTGCGATACGAATTCTCTCTTCTCGCTGTTGTCATGGTAACTACTCTGTCCCGGATGTTAGACTGGAGGTAGAAGGAAGATAGTGTAATAGTAGCAGTTTTCCCTCTTCTTATTCAAAACTCCCATCTCACCTGGAAGTAGGACATTGATCAAGCACACGTGAGAGATAAGTGAATTGAACGCAAATTTCCGTTTTCGGCTGTTTGAATTATACGGGTAAGAGGCCAATCTTGAGATCTTGTTGGAAATACAAGCGTTCTAGAAGGAGGTGGTTAGAAGTGGAGGGGAGGGAGGAATTAAGTAGTAATAACTATCCACAATCCCTTAAAGCTTTTAACCGTCTGGTGCACCAATAAAACCTGTCTACAATATAAAGCAATCAAATGGCAACTGATTGTAGTTAGTGCACTAGGAAACAATTCTCTGCGTAGAAACACTCGTAGTCATGGAACGGTTAACACAGATCACGAAGTCTGTTTTCCGTAGCATTACTATGAACAGTAATCAGGTAACTTTGTACGTAATGCTCTGGTTACCTTGCTTTTAATGAGGAGCTACTGGTATGTCAGAATGAATCCGAAGAAGTGATAACCAATTTTCATAATGTATGAAAAAAAAAACGAGAAAAGGGCAAAAGCACCAGAAACTCGAGGCCAAAAATTCGCAAAATGGATGGCAATAGGCACTCAACTGTATTGAGATCATCTAAAACGCTTACGATGAGAGGGGAGGGAAGGGGGAGAAACACAATAAAGTATATGAAAAGATTAAAAGTAAATAAAGCTTTAGGTAATATGGTATATAGATATCAGGATAACTCCAGTAACTAAGAAAATATCCTTCGAGCTATGTAATGATAAATAAATAATTCTCTCCTTCATAACTCACTATGCTGAGATCATTTTGGTAGTACACTTGAATTCATTTTGATAAATGGCTGAGGAATTTTAATTCTTTGTCGTGATATTTTTTACTTTTCCACAGCAGAAAGTAGGATCATATAATAAAAGATGTTGGACCGAAGAGTTTTTATTATGATACATTTACAAACTATTTACGGGAAATATATAACTCATCAGTACAAAGAGACAAATCTTGTAAACCAAGTTTCACAAATGGCAACAGCAATAGGTATGTAAGCATTATAAACTTAACAAAAAATAGATTCAATACAAAGTTGTTTTAAGTATTCCGAACGATTTTAAATAAGGATATTTTATTGATTAGAGATGAGCATTATCTTAAATTAAAGCATTCTACATGGAAAGAAATATTAGCAAAGCAAACAAGAAATAATTTTTATTCTTATAATTATAATTTTTATTATTATAATTAATTAATTATAATTTTTACTATTAGAATTTAATCAATTAATTAAATAATTCAAAAATATAATTACATGATTAGATCTAATTATTCTTAAAGCTTAATTCTTCTTTACATGTAGCTGATAATTCCTGTTTTTGATTATTGTGATATTATTTAGTCACCACAACAGAAATACCTTTCTCACAGTCTTTAGGGAATTCGAATCAAATGTATTAAACTCCTCTGCTTTCAAAATCGTCTTGACTTTCACCGTCTAAACTATGAAGCACTTTTTCCATCGTTTCAGAATCGTTCCTGTTCGCTCCAGACAACTCCAGGAGTCTCTTTTTGTTTATAATATCATAAACTCCGTTATTGATTCTCCATTTCTACTCAAAATTAAGTTAAATACATAATTTAATATCATTGTGTCATATATACCACACAACTAGAAACATATTTGTTTATGTCCAACCTTACAGTACAGGTAATACGAATTAAATTTATAAGTCCCAATTTTAGGGAGATTTTTAATATGACTGAATGCCACGAAGCAGGCCTTCGTGGGCAGTCAGTCATATGCGACTGACAGGTTTACGTGACAAATAATAACTACTACAAACTAGTAATAATCCAACATGTGACTAAATGTGCTTAAGTCTGAAAAATGTTGACAAACCTATCACATAAGATGTACTCAACATCTTCCCCCCGGCAACAGCTCACTGAATGCTCTATTGATCTTGCAACCAATTTGCTAACGACCTGGCTAGTTAATATTGCTGCAGACACTGCAGCGAGAAGCAAAAGTAACAACCAAGACAAATATCTAGAACAGCGATTCCTAGGCGGTGGAAAGTAGCCACCTATGTGGTAGTACAAGTGCGATTCAGAGGAAGCAACTTAGAAATAATGAAAACAGTACTGGCAAGGGCTCGTGTGTTATGTTGCTGGATCAGATTCACTACACACATTTTCACATACTTCACTCTCACCTTCACCTTCCAATCTTTAATCTACATTACATTGTTAATCTGCTATGTTAGCAAGAATTTGGCGCAGAACATGGCATATAAAATTATTCTAGTATTAAGTGGAAATTTTCATAAACTGAGGCGGTACTTACACAAAAAAATTTTGGAAACTGCTGATCTAATGGACATAAAATAACTGCTCCTTCAATCAAAAACAAAAATTTACCATAAATGGCTAAAATGAAGACAACAAAATGAATATAGAAACATCAGGGATTAATTAATTAAATTAAAAAAGCTCCCCATTCCTCATTAATAATCAGACATCCTATTAAAAACTATGAACAAAATCGGTACTAATATTACAATGTTACAATGTAATATTACAATTTAATTGCTTTGTTTATTTCTCTTTGTATTTTTAAAAGATATCTATTGCCAAATTACATGTGCAACTACTCATAAAGAACACTGCATAGCCTACCACGCTCCAAAAAAATAAGACTACTTGCCATCGACTCATCTGTATTTACGGTTACTACAGAAAGCCCACTTTTCTCTTATTTGGAAAGATCTTGGTTCAAATGGAAATTTTCCCGTAACACTATGACTCAGAATACTGAAACTGGCTGTAAGAGCACAGGACCGCAGAAAAGTAATGGGTGAAACTGGCGAACAGTTATACAGAGAGTGAGAACTATAGGGATAGTGAGAAATATAGGGATATCCAACTGGAAAATAAAAAAAAAACTCTTGGGAAAAACAACTTCATAAAGCCCTACGGGGAATTTTTAGGATTACAAATAGAGCATACAAGTAAATACAGGGTGTCCGAAAAGTTCGAAACTATTAGGATTCCAGGTTTATTTACAAAATTGGTTCTGTATGCCCACCCTCTATCTCGACACATGTTTGCAATTCCAGATTTTTCGGACACCCTGTAGACGTCACTGATATAAAAAGACAACAATACTTTTAAAGGTTTCTAATTAGAACTTTGTTGCAGCATAATTTTGAGCAAAATTAAATTTACAGTTTTCACTGCTAGATGTAGCTAACAGACCATAAAATAATTTTTTCTTGAGCGAAAAAATTAGTTTGTAGTTTAAGCTACATAAATGGCCGCATCTTGTGTATTTTCCTTTTCGTACCACCAGGGCCGTGCAAATGGGGGGGGGGATGCATTGGATGCGCAGCGCCAGGGCCCACGATCTAGGGAGTCATAAAAGTCTCAGCATAAATAAACGAGGCCCCTTAACCCCGTTTGCATTCGGGCCCCCAAGTACCTTTGCACGGCCCTGCGTGCCATTGCCTCACCATTGCTGGTGAGCCAGTGTTTATTCCAAATTTCATCTCTGGATGATTTGTGGTTTGCTACCTACAGAAGGCTAAAGTGATGCAATGTAATTATTACAATCCTGTATATCAATACAATGTACTGTACTTGCAAATTTTCAGAAAGTTCGATTAACTCTTTCAGGTGGGGCAATTTTTGATAGTGAGTGTATAATAAATTTTAATTTTTCTTTTAATCTATTTCTTACTTCTTGTGTATAATAAATTTTAATTTTTCTTTTAATCTATTTCTTACTTCTTATTTATATTTTTTCATCATGAAAATCCTAACAAATCAAATCAACAATTACCAAGAGCAAAACAGATAAACAGCGAAACGACAGCTACCGAAAAGAGCAATGCAACTGTATTAAGATTTTCGTCAGTGTCCAGTTCTACTTTTTAAAGAAATAGATTAAACCAAACTGAATAAAAAAGAACGAGTTTCTTTTTAAAACTTCAGTTTGTCTAACCACTAAGAGAAATATTTCCATATGAAAATGAATAATTTTGAAACGCCAGAACTGCTTTCACCCTTCAGACTTTAATCAAAAGGATATCAGAGAGGGTATAGAATAACAAACCAAAAAAGAGGTCATAAGTTTACTTAAGTGTAGACGGGTATTACGTATTTACATCTTTATCATCTGATAAGGAAAATATACTTAAGTTTTGCCGCATACTAATCTGTGAGACTATGAACACAAGTGAAATGAAGTTGGAAGCTAAAATGAAATACTGCCTTAAGATCTATATTGTTGTGACCTGCTTGGTGCTGATAGCAGAAACTGCAACCCCGTCTAGAGAGTCATCGCGTTTAAAAGAACTTTTATTGAACAGGCAAAAAAGAACCAGCCAACCTATACCACCACACGTCACGAGCGTCCCAGGTGGGTGCTTAGCAGTTTTATACAGGCTTAGTTAATATTGAAATAATAACAAGTTTTATCTTGTATGGATGTCCTCATTATACTTCTTGTACGCCATTCTTATTTAAGAATTATAAATCATTTTCTCTGTGCTGTCAGCATTTGCCATGAACATCGCAGAAAGCAGAAACCATCTTTATATTTCTACGAAGTGAACGAAGGTTGAGAGCTCATAGGCGAATTCTTTACCAGTAAACTATATAATTTAACCACCCGTTGGAATTACAATAGGTGGGTAATTTCTAGATAGAAATTTTATTGATTATGCAATAATAAAATTTCTAGATAGACATTTTATTATTGCGGAAAGATTTCCGCAGCAGTTAAAGGAATTGATTATGCAATAATATAATTTTGCTGAAGTTAAGTAATAAATAATTTCTATTAATTTCGATAATTAGTTGGCCATTTTAGAATGAGATGTAAATTATTCAATAATTACTAATAACCTACAGTACATAGTAAATTATTGGAAATTAAATTTATATTTAACAAATTGTGTTGAGACTGAAAAAAAATAAAACAAAATGTTGAATTTGAATAATTACAACAGTGCAATAAATTATACTTTCCAAATATCATAAAGATGGAACAGAATCCTTTTTCTTAACTCCTAACTAGTTTGCGATGGATCATATTCAAACTTAAAAATAACGATAGATTTCCAAATTATAGTTGTTTCACTGCCCATATACGGAATAAAAATTACACATAAGGCAAAAAAGCATCCTCTTCTGAATACAGTCGAAGCTCTATATAACGACCCACCAAAGAATGAAAAAAAGGTCGTTATATCGATTGTTCATAAAATAGCATTAGATTAATGAGAAATTCGCTGGGACTAACCACATAGGGCGTTATAACGTGTGGGACGTTAAAAAGAGGGTCGCTATAAGAGCCTCGATTGTAAAAACAACAATTCTATGTCTCTCTACAATAAGTCAATATATGCAGTGCATTACATTTCAGGCGTGTTAGCAAATACAGTAGTAATAATTCATGATTTATAACAAAATAAGTCAAACGTATCGACATGAAAATTTGTTTACAAAGATTCGTAAAATATTCTACGCAAGCATTGAAATTTTTAAATGGATCAGAGCTCCTGTTTCAAATTTATAGTATTATTTCTGTAGGGGTGAAACAGGATGGAAGGCTACGAAACTGGAATTGAATTTAGAACCATCCTAGGGGCCAAAAGAATATACGTTTAAAATTTGGTAGCAATCTGCATTTTTCTTGACGATTAATGCGAAAACATACCTTCATTTATACCGATTTTTGTAATGGGGAGGGTGACGAGGGCTGTGAAATCGTAACTGGACATCAAATTTTCTCAAGGACTAACAGAACATACACACACTTTTACTGCGACACTGACAGTGTCGGGGACATAGCTCCAAAACTATGAAACTTTTCATATAGACTAAGAGAACCCAATAGTGTGCACCTCTGTGTTCTTAACGCATTGAATTCTTTCTATGAGTTATCATTTCTAAAGGGCGTCATTATTCATTGCAATATTAATTAAATTCCATCGTACTATAAACGAAACAGGGTGTTCTTTACCAAGGTAAGTGAAAGAAAACTTTAAATTAATTCGCAAGGAAAATCTGTGATATTATTTGTTAATATAAATGTTATAAATAAATCAAGTGGACCGGGTAAAGTACAGTATATATTTTTAGCTCGCAATAAATGAAACGTTATATTTCATGCCTGTAAATAAGATAAAAGCTTCAAATGGAAACCTAAAAAAAAGGAGTGTATACTCTGTACGCACAAAAGATGTTTTATGTGAAAATATCTTAGCGTCATTAGTGGAATTTAGGAAATAAAGGGAGTGAACGTGTGCTCACGCCCGCTACTTCCTAAATGTCATCTCGCATTTTCGTTACCAATCGGTTTTAATTCTATCTGAAATATTTAGTATGAACGATGTAAAGTTTTATGCTCACGCCGGCTACTTATTCTACAGAATCAACGTTAGTAACTGAGTTAACGTAATTTAGGAAGTGACGTAATTTTGTCATTTCCGTTTCACATTTTCGTGGAAAATTTGTTTTACTTCAGTCCAAAATTTAGTAGGTGCGTCAAAGATGTTTTCACATTAAAAATAGTGATACTGTTTCCAGTGCTAGATATGAGTATACAGTGTCTCATAAAGCTGTGTTAGAAGCTCTTGATAGCACTATACATGTCCTTCAACATAAAAAACTTCGTCTGTCGAGCAGGCCTGGTAGATGGTCTTATTTAGGCAAACTATAGCCACAGCAACTTGTGCGCCATTACACACACACACACACACACACACACACACACACACACACACACACACACACACACACACACACACACACAGATGGTCTTATGCAAAACATCCTTGGGGGTTCCCACAATGTATTTATGATAACTAAAGTAAGAGACGTATACTTGCAATTGCAACGTATCTAAATGTCTCTGGAAAACAGCGTCGATTAAGGTACTCGATACTTGAAGCATCGGGTACCTCAACGGCACCTAACAATGGAATGTAACGAAAATGCGAGACGAAAAAGAAATTGTTCATAAATATTTCATATTTATCAACAATGTTGCAGTCATATGACAAATACTTGCATTGTTCCAATCACAATCCTGCAGTAGTAACTGCAGGATTGTGACGTCATAAAGTAAAGTGCAGCCATTATCAACCCACTGCAGTGTGGAAGCCTCCTCAACAATTCATGCTGAGGGAAATGGACCATTATCTGCCACGCTGGTCCAGTGCGGGTTGGCAGATCGACCGTATTCAGCAGTCAGGGGCTTGAAGCCCGGTCTACTCAAAGAGCGTGTGCTACTGCACTCCCGCTCCTGCCCACTTGGCTACGGAGGTGTGACGTCATACTATTAGACAAATAGATTTCACAAGCCAAGGATGTTTTCGCATAAAATAAAACGTTTTCGTGCATACAAGGTATACATGCGGTTGTTTTGTTTCATTGTGTTTTTCTAATGCAATTCGACAAAATTAAAACGAATGGTTTTTGAATTTTGTAAATCGGTTCACTAGAATTCAAGATATAGTACCGGTCACGAAAAATGCGTCATGCGCTCTAATCACATTACTAATGGGTGCTCGGCACAAACTACTGGTGGGAGAGTGGGAAACGCCTCTGGCGGGAGCTGCGGATAACGTAATAACTTCCGTGACGCACTGACCAATCAGATTTACTCCGTTGAAATTTTTGTAGGTGCCCCCAAGGATGTTTCACATCAATAACAGGAATAAATAAAAAGCGTGTCATTGGTATTGGCTGTGACTTTCACCGAACACTGTCAGTCACTCCACGTTAAACCCTAGCTGATGTTCTAGAGGCTTGCATCAAAGTTTCACACATTCGAAAGAACATCCTGCAACTCAGCCTATAGAGAAAAATGTGTTTGCGGAAAGCCTGCTCCGACTGGAAAATGAAGCACTGCATCTAATAATTAAGATGGAACAAATATTTTAATTGAAATCATTGAAAAAAATAGCCGCAACACTTCAATAACTGAAAGAAGCGAAAGAAGTAATATTTCCAAACGTTGCATATCACTTCCATTACCCAAGCAGCTTTGCAAATAAAGAGCGCCAAATCGTGGTACTCTTTCTTGGCACCGAAAATGGCACAGTCAATGCCACAAACAAAGAGCTTTCTAGTTGCTGCGCACTACACAAAGTTACATTTCTATTCACACTGTACTAAACACAATGAAGCAGCCAACCACCCGAATTTCTCAACTCTGGAAACACCATTTGAGCCTCATAATCTGAAACCCAAGAAATTCTTATTAATCGTAATGTACCCATCACGTTTAACAGGAATTTCAACACGCGAACACTCTGCAATTTAACATGACTGGGCTCTCAAAAAACTCATCCTATATCACTGAAGCCACCATCGTGACTGACTTTGCAGTAGAGCAGAATGTATCCATTCCAAGCATTCCAGCCATCGCCCCTGATCTGCTATTGAATTTAAGAGCCTCCATTCCCGTTTATGTAACTTTTGTCATGCTCATCAACGAGGAAAACACAGGAAAAAAATATTCAAAGTTGGCCTAAACCTGCAAAGGCCATGTTTTTCTCAAGACAAAGTGTATATTTGCTCCTCAAGAGTTTGCTTCTAATACCAAAAACATTTTCATGTTTGTCTCAAATGGTAAATCTTCCAACCACGAAACACTGTCTACAAGGAAACTCTGCACTAATTATTGTCAAACACTATAATAAATGTAGATTTTCCGTGTAGGTTTAGCTCGTGCGGATTTTAGGATAAAATTAAAACAAGAAAAAAAATGAACTAACACTTTGTCTCGTGTGATCGTTTGGTTGGAGGACAGAATGAACAATAACAGCTGTACTGCACCATACACATAGCAAAATCTTCTGTTGGTGAGGTGGGAGATTTGATGTGAGTAGCAGAGGTTCAGAGAGAGGATGACAACAAAAGACGTTTTCATTTGGTGTTGCTGTCATAAGCAGAGGTTCAGAGAGAGGATGACAACCAATGTTTCGCAAGTGAACAACCAGTTCCAAAAATGGCTTATTACGGCAACGCGAAACCAGCGACACGTGAATTGCTGGTCTCTAAAGAATCTCATGAGTTTGCTTGATATCTGTTTGCTCAGTTTGAACCGGTTTTCCAGTCGATGGTGGCCCTCGCGGTAGTACAATGGATGCAATCACTGTCCTCCCAGCCGGGTGGAAATGGCCGAACAGCCACCTTTTCCTAACTTTTCACTATTTTACAGAACCGCGTCTAACACTAGGCATCGATTGACTCAGTGTCACTTGCACTTTCGAAGTGCAATGACAGATAATCCCAATCACAATGGCTTCCACATATTTGTCATTTTGATGACAAATATGTGGAACCTTTAAAAACCGCACGAAACTTTGTCACGTGATATCTTAGCTGAAGCAATTTACGCTTTGATATCTATCGAAGCCTATTCTAATTTATATTGTTCTAACTTATATTACATTGTTCTAATTTATATTATATTGATATATTATTCAAAAATCTAAAAAGTTTCGTAATGACATTTTGAGAATACAGAGGTATTTCATAACTGAGAGAAAGTTGCTAAATCTACACTCGCGACGAAGGAAAAATAAAAACTCTTCTTCAGTTTATTCGGCCATCACACAACTTTATCTTCCATATATCTGAATATGTAGGTAGCAGCTATGAGACCACCAAGGCATTTCTAGAGAAACAGAATAAAATTTAATAAAACAGAATTGAAATAAATTTCATTTATTTCAATCCTGCCCCAAATATTTCAATATAGTTTAAAGCGGGATACCATCCTACGATCGGAAATCTGTAGGTTACATTAGAATGTAACCTAATCTGTAGGTTACATTAGAATGTAACCCGGAAATCTGTAGGTTACATTAGAATGTAACCTACAGATTTCCGATCAATCATATTACCGAATAAATTAGTCAATCATTAAAAATGAATTTTCCCACATTTCCTTTAGTCTGATGTTTTGTTTTTCAAGTATTTTTCTAGTTTGGCTCCTCACCCCCCCCCCCTTTGGTGATAACAAACAGATTTAATACCATGCGAATGTTCTCCAGGCTTTAATACGCAAGTTTTAAAGATATGAAATACGCAGTGGTAACTCAGTGAAAAAACTGACATTTATCACTACACTGGGAAAAAATGGCTTATAAAGTTGACTTATGATCACAGCCTTGAACAATATTGCCCCTTTCCCCCCATTACTTGCAAAACTCAAGGTCGTCCGCAACATCTACTCTGTTGACGTTTTGGCAATGCATTTTCATTTCAATTGAGGTCAACTCATTTACACAAACATAACTAGGTTGCTATATACTGTATTCACTTTTATTTTCCCCTATTTAACCAATTTGGTCAGTTCTGTTAAATGGAATAAAATAAAGACCAATTACACACAAAAGTTCTTTATTTTATCTTGATTAAGTCTTTTATTATTGTTTAAACAGTCTACCTTATCGGATACGCTGCAATGCCAAATATCAACGTATATTATTTAACCTGTACATAAATTGTAAATAGTATGACAATACTTATTCATTATTATCATGTAACCGGTGTCCTCTAGCTGGATAGCTGTAAAGGGACATTTCTTTGAAAATAAATTGATATTAATAATAATAAGAAGAAATGGCATCCCTAGTCATGATTCCGGGTGCTTGTTTTGCATGCCTTAGTTGAATACAGGTAGGACCATCTTTCATTAGAGAGCTGCTGCACATGGATTCTTATTTCACGCTCCTAAACACAACTTGACTCATCACTGAAGACAATTTTCCATATTTCATTCCAGCTAGCTCTATCTCTACACCACTGAAGTCGATTTACAATATAAAAGATGGCGCGAGAGAGTTGTCACAATGCTCTACGTAAATGCAACCCTGAATATCACTCGTCTACTGGCGCTGCTTCTTGAATTGGGATGTACCAAAGATGAATTAACATCAGCCAAAAGCTCTGAAATATAACACTAATAAGTATGGGTACTATCCGTATGTTCTGCTATCCACAAGTTCCAACATAGTGTGCAGAGTATTAGGGTCAGACGACCCCTGTGGTTTCCCATATCTGCGCCATATGTACACTGTGAAGAAATACAGAACTATTGTAAATGCCAGAAAAGTGTTCTGTGTTGAATACGTAGTTTTGCGTTGGGTTCTGTTGGTGTCCTGGCACTTGGCCGCAGGGCCCCTGATGTAACGCCACGTTGCCCGCACACACCGCTAGGAGATAGCCATTATTCTCTGGCTAGTCTCTACAGGGTCGCCTAAGCTTCCTGACAGAGACCAATGTAAAAAAAAAAAAAAAAAAAAAGGAGAGTTAGGGCGGGTGGGCTTTAGAGTCAAAAAGGGGGGGGGGCGCAGGTAGAAATATGGGGGATGAAGAAGAAGGTACAATGGAATACATCCATAAGGCGAAAGTAAGGGATGGAAGTTGCCGTGCAAGAGAGCACAAGCGTGATCGCCATTAGGCAGAATCTTCTTGCTCTTCTCATTCAGATCCGGTCGTGATGTCAATTTCAGTGGTGATGTCATCCGGTGATCTGTGTCTAAGTCAGTAAGGATATAAATAGAAAGGCAGCTGTGGTTGTCCTATACTGGATCTTCTTAGATTTGGTGGTGGCGTAGTCTCATTTGCTGGTAGGCCTCTGCATTGATTCCCAAAATATAGGTGGTTGTCTTCTCTTGGTTTTGACGATGATCGGAACAGTGACTATATCCATGGTAGGGTCTTCCGTCGTGCGAATAAGTCTTGTGCGTAGCGCGTAAAGGCGACATAGTCTTCTTCTCTTTCGAGGATGTGCTGTTCTTGGTGTTTAGGATGGTAATGTATCCTAGTCAGGAGGAAGCATCTCAAATCTTCATATATTTCGCACTCGTACATCAGGTGGTCCCAACTTTCGAGGGAATCACAGAGGCATTGTGGGTTTTCGGTGATCCCGAGTGCAGTGAGCTTTCCTCTGATAGATCCATGGCCAGTTAACAAAAAAGTGACGTATAGGCCAGGGGAGAACCATGTGGGAGATTTTGAGTATACTGTTGCTATTGTAGGAATGAATTTTCTGGTGACTTCTCCTTTTGTAGACTGTGTCCACCTAGACTGCCTGACCTGCTGCAAGCATGCAGTGAGGCGCTTCTTCTCGGCCTTGATGTTATTTGAGGGGTCGGTGGTAAAATCCAGACAGAAGATGGCTTTACCTTTGGAAAGCATGTTAAGCAAACCACATTTGATTATTTCTAGATCTGGAGGTAGCACGCCGGCCAACACTTGCAAGGCATGTGTGCTGACTGTGCAGCAGGCCCGGGTGATGGTGAGCAGGATGACACGCTGAATCGAGTCAAGCTTCCTCTTGTTAACTGTTGTGGTGGCCTTTACCAGATATCAGATGCATAAATGATTATGGGGGTGAACATAGCCTTATAGAAGTGGGTGAGCGCGCGTCGCTTCAGTCCCCAGTCCTGACGTACGATTCTTGCCACTAGCGCAGTATATTTTCGAATCTTAGTGTGTAGATATTTCAGGTGTGGTGTGAAAGATAAGTTCCTATACAAGATCACTCCAAGGTATCTCATCTCAGATGTTAACCGGATAGTGTTCCAACATGGCAGTGGCATAGTGTTTTGTGAAAGGCGCCACCTGTGGTTTCCCACATCTGAACCATGGTACTTTGTGAAGAAGTACAGAATCTCTGAAAAAGCCAGAAAAAGTGTAATGTCTGGATTCTGTCAGAGTAGTGTTATGTTTTGTTGTTGTGTCTCTGGCTGCTTGGCCGCAGAGCCCCTAGTGGGACCCCACGTTGCCCGCCACCACCACTGGGAGGTGAGCCAGGCTGCCCATTATACTCTGGCTGGCCTTTGCCAGGGTTGCCTAAGCTTCCTGACAAAGGTCAAGTGAAAAAAAAATAATAATAATAAATAAATAAATAATAAAAAATAAATAAATATATATATATATATAAAAGAAAAATGGGGGGGGGGAGAAAACAGAACAGGAGTACGAGTTACAAGGAACAGAAAGAGGGAAAGGAGGACGGACTGAAGTTAAGGAGCAGTCCGCTCTTTGTGAGCTGAAAATAGGGGTCTGGGAGTGGGAGTTAAAGTAGCAGGGAACAGGTGCCCCTGCATGATCACCAGAGGCCAATGGACTCTGTATCCCGCACTCAGAAGTTCTCCAGAGTGCCACCAATCCCGCACCAGAACGGTGCCGGCTGATCCTACCCTATAAAGGGTTTGCAGCAGTATCCCGCACTCGATGAGTGCCAGCAGTCCCGCACCAGAATGGTACCAGCGGTGTTTCTACCCTTAAAGGATTAGCAAGTTGTCAAGGCAGTGTCCTCTAGCGGAGAAGGAGCTAACCCACGCCAGTCTGATTCAGGCCTTGGGCAGCATGATCCAATGTTGTTCTCATTTCAGCAATCTTGGCTAGCCTCAGTGCGAAGATTTCCTGCGCATACACAGTTAGTGACCTGTACGTGTTTTCATTGATCAGCAGAGAGGACTCTTGGTTACGTGAATTCCTTTGAATTGCGGTAGCAAACTTGATTCTACTGTTGTCATAGGCAGGGCACTCATACATGAGATGCCCCCAGGACTCTTCTTCTCCACAATGGCACCGCTGGTCTCTTTCAATCCCCATAGCTGTGAGTTTCTGACGGAAGGGGCCGTGTCCAGTGATAATAAACGTCATGTGCAGACCAGGTGAGAACCAGGGAGGGGGCTCTGGGTGAGTATGGTTTATAGTTGGGAGGAATCGCCTCGTGATGTCTCCTTTCTGCGCGTGGTTTCCCAGCTCTGTTGCCATATCGCTTGTAGGTGTTGGGTGATTCTCCTCTTCTCTATCTTGGGGTCATTTGCAAGATCCAGCTGGAGATTTACAATTTCAGCTGGTGTTCCTTTCCTAAGGTGGTAATATAGGCCTCGCCTGACTACTTCTAGGTAGAGTGGCTGACAACCTGTTATAACTTGCAAGGCAGGGGTGCTAACAGTACGGCACGCCCTACTAATTGATAGCAGCATGAACCTTTGAATTGTATCCAGCTTCTTTTTGTTTTTTGTTAGTGTAGCTTCTCTATACCAGGTGGAGGCACCATAGCAAACAATCGGGACATATACTGCTTTGTATATGAGGGTTAGAGCTTTGTGCTTCAGGCTCCAGTCGGCTCTGCTCACCCTCCTGATCATGGCGGCATACTTCCGGATTTTGGTGGCTAGATATTTCAGGTGGTTATGGAAAGTAAGACCCGAGTCAATGTAAATACCTAAGTATTTAACCTCTGTGTACAGTCGGATGGGGGTGAAGTTTAATTTCATCGTAGGTGGTCTTCTAAATCGTAGTCTGCCCTTGAGGAGAATGGATTTTGTTTTTTCTGGCGAGATGGTAAGGTTGTGCAAGGCTGCCCAGTTCTGGAGCTTCACAAGCGCCGCATTTGCAATAATTTCCAAGGACAACCTAGTGTCCGCACGCACCAACAGGACAAGGTCGTCCGCAAAGGCCAAGGGCTCACCCCCCCCCCCCAAGGTCCAAGCCCAGGAACTCGTCCAAGACAATAGACCAGAGGAACGGGCCAAGCACAGAGCCCTGCGGACATCCCCGGTGGATGAATCTGGTAACTGTCTGATATTTGTTAGTAACTCGTACTTTTCTGTTGGTTAGATAAGACTTCAAACTGTTATATAGATTTTTAGAAACATTTGATTGCCGAAGTCTCCGAAGAACGCTGGGCCACCACAGGCGGTCGAAAGCTCCAGCAAAGTCCACCAATATAGCAAGAGAGTACTTGAAAGCTGAGTGCGTTGCTTGGGTGATTAGATTGTTGATAGCATCTTCAGTGCTGCAGCCTTTTTTAAAGCCATATTGTTTTTCTGAGGAGAGTTGGTGTTCCTCGTAGCAGGCAGAAAGTCGAAACAAGAGTAGACGCTCCAGTAGTTTGGCCATCACGGAGAGTAAGGCAATCGGGCGATATGAGGCTGGGTTCTGTGGTGACTTGTCCGAGTTTTTCAGAATTAGTTTTAAGGTTGCAGTCTTCCATGAAGCTGGGAAGGTGCCCCCTGCCAGGCACTTATTCTGTAGGCTTAGAAGTATAGCTGGGTAGGCCTCAGCGAATTTTTTGAGAACTTCTACCTCCAGCAGGTCAGCACCTGGTGTTTTTTTTTTCCATCTTTCATCTTGTTAATTGCCAGGTCCATCTAAAACCGGTGAACGGGAGCTCCACCGTTGCTGTGTGGTATTTTAAATTCTGGTTGATAATTTCTTGTTGCTGTTGCGTCAAGGGTGCATCTTCAACAGGGTAAATGGTATCAAGAATGTTATTTATAGTGTTCTCCCAGGTATAGGTGGAAGTACCGTCTGTTTTCAGTGTTGTATCAAGCACGTCACCACGTGGTAATTTATTAGTTACAATTTTGAAAACGATGCCCCAGGGGTTCTCATTTCCGGAGATAGACACCAGAGATTGCCACGATTGCTTTTTGTTTTTGCGAATTTCTTTAGTTCGCAAAGAGAAGCTTACCGCACAGTCATTTCTGACTGTGCGGTAAGCTTCTCTGGCTGCCCTTCCCTTCCCTGGACATCGTCGCCCTTGCCCGCTGGAACATTTTCCTAGCATGGTGGACCCTTCTTCTTAGATCGTCTAGCTGGTGGTTCCACCAAGGGACAGCATAACTGTAGGGCCTTCTGCGTGGGATGGAAAGGTCGCAGACGCTTCTGATAGTAGCGGTAATGCTTTTTACACAGTCATCCGGAGTTAGTGTGTCAAAGAGTGGAATATCTTCAGGGAGTCTCGTTGACAGTTCAGTTCGAAAGCGCTCCCAGTCAGCCTTCTTGACGTTATAACGTATCACATCTCTGGAGACTGGAGGGGTACGTTCCAAAGAGCGAACCAGGGAGAATGAAATCGCTCTGTGGTCCGACGTAGTCCAGGATTCTTGAACAGTCCATCTGGCGAGCTTGACAGCAATATCTGGAGTCGCCGCTGTAATGTCAATGTTGCTTTCCCAGAGGGGGCCGCTGTAGGTGTGGAGATGACCAGGGCGGTTTATAACTTGAAGTCCTGTTGTGAGGAAGAAATCTTCAAGTCGTGCACCATTCCTATGAGCAGACCTGTCAGGTGTGTGACTGTGCCAAAGCACAGATCGGCAGTTTGCGTCCATGGCTAGCATCAACCGCCCCCCTGAAAGAAGTTGGAGAGCTGTCTGGATAGTTGAGATTGCTGGGGCAATATCTTCTCCAGGATGGGTATATAAGGACAACAAGAAGAGCGGGCCCAGCGGAGTTATAATTTGTGCGCAGGCACTGTTTGCAGTACAGAGTGGCGTTATCTTGGTGGTAGTGATATTTGGATTTCTGACTATTACTGCAGCCCAAGGGTTCTCTGTTGTGCAATAAACTGTTTTGTATGTTGCAGGATACCCTGTAACCACTCCCGACCGGACATAGGGTTCTTGAAGTAAGACCACATCTATTTGATTTTCCTCTATTTTTACTTTTAGCTGGTCGACTATCCCCCCTAGCTCTCTGTGCATTTTGTTGGACAATTCTTATTTCTTTGTAGTTATTGGTTAAAGGGGCTCTATCCATAGTTGATTCTCATTTGGTACAGACATTTAGCTTTTAGGTATACTGGACAGTTTCCATCCCTGATTGAGTGCTGATGACAAACTGTCTTAGGGTAACCTCCAATATGAACAGTAACTGGCAGCGTGGGCCGTGTCCCACTATACGACTCTGTTTCGTGCGCGGAGTTCAATCAGAAGAGTTCAATATGTAACTACGAATTCATTTATTCATCTGACAATGAAAATTATTCTTTTGAACATTTCAAATGAATAATACCACTACTACGAGAGAATGCAGACTTCTGGATAGCTTCTTTACCCAGCATTTATATGAAAGTAGACTGAGAGATGCTTTGTATGCGTTTTAAATAAGAAACCAACAAAGGCATTGAGGCGTCAATGTAATCTGTATGTAAATTATTTATGTTCTGTGATGTGGTGAATATTAGCTACGTGGTGAAAACAACCTGTAAATGTTCTACGTAATCATTGACGGTATTCGAACTGAGGCCCTTTCCACCCGTTTTGAGGAGGACGGTGATTGTATCCACTATGCTACCTGCACAGACTGCAAATATTCCTAACTTTCTGAATTCTTCGATCGGGTCTCCGATAAAGGCAGAAGACTCAGTTGATCTTCATATGGCATAAAGTGAAGAAATGGTATTAAGATATCTTTCGTAACTTTCTAAAGAGAAACAGTTTTGATACAGTTTGGGTGTAGAAGATAGAGAACTCCACATTAATGGTCATCCAGCAGAGGCAAAATGTTATTATTCAATGAAATACATCACTATAGATATGTACAAAAGTTATATGTCGGTTTAAAAAGATGGATCCTTCTTGCGTTTTAGTTAAACCAATGATAAGGAACCTTTTTGGCACGAGGGTAAATTCAGGAAGTAAAAAGGTTTATAAGCCATGATAAATGATATCTATAGATTTTATTCATTCGTCATTAATGGCATTACAAATTAACCAATGCCATCAAACTAGGCAAGTACAAGTATTTGTACTGAGGCGATTGCTATTATACAGGGTGAGTATTTTGGGAGGTTATAGTATCGATTATTCTGAGTAAAAAAGTTCATATAAACATGTGTCCGGTTTCAATGAATACGGAGATACAGCTGTTTGAAACTGGCGCGCAGAGCTCCCTGATTCAGATGTGACCAAAAAGCAGCTATAATCTGACGCTTTTTGGTGTTAGAAGTGTTGTTAAGGATGCTGCATATCTTCACACATGCTGATATGGTGTTTGTCTACAGTTTTTATGGTGGAAGTGCTACTAATGCTTGTAGAGAATACCGTCGACGGTTTCCTAACCGTAGAATACCGGATTCAAGGGCGTTTACAAGTGTTTCTGCAAAACGAACTTCCACTGCTATTGGAGGATGTTCCCTTGGCTACAAGGTTTGGTATGTACTTTCAGCATGACTGAGCTCCTGCGCATTATACCCGTCTGGTGATACAATATCTAAATCGAACTTTCCCTGAACGATGGATCGGCCGCGGTGGTCCGTTCATTGGCTACCAAGGTCTCCAGACCTCACTCCATTAGATTTTTGTTTTGTGCAGGTGGATGAAAAACGCAGAAAGAAAAGGTGAACACAAGAGACGAATTTCTCGCTTGCATTTTTGATACTGCTGCCCTCAAAGGAACGCCAAGACGACCTCAGAAGAACAACATGTCATATTGCCACAAAAGTTTCAAAGTGCATTGAGGTTGGCGGTAGGATTTTCGAACATTTATTGTAAAAATTTGTCAATTATTTGTGTTTTGTATCATTTAAAAAGTCAAGAAATACAAACGATAAGTCATTTATCGTTCTTTAATACCTCTCATAATGGTTTTGCGCGCCAGTTTCAAACAGCTGTATCTCCGTATCCATTGAGAATTGGACACATGTTTATATGCACTTTTTTACTCATAATAATCGATACTATAACCTCCCAAAATGTTTACTTTCCTCCTGAATCACCCTGTATATTAAATAAGATTTATGAACATGTTTAAAATGCTTATATTTATATAACCATTTTGGTGTTGTCCAGAACTTAAACTAAAACAATGGAGTTCGAATCCTGTCGATGACGCCAGGAACTGTAGTGGGCTTTTTTACTCCGTGGCTGAGTTAGTCCGTCTCAGGCGTAGATAGCAAGCCCCCCCACCCAGCAAATCGGGTTTTTCCTCTAGCAAAATAGGCAAATCGACCATAGAACACACGCAATTTACAAACATAATATTAACACAATGCACAGCAGATGAATAAAAATATTCATGTGGCCTAATATGATAATTATTTTTTTTAAACCAAAACAACAAAGTCAAATACCACGATTGTTATTTTTATGAGAGATGAAACTTTTGTTTGATTTATATTTTCGTATTGAAACTATTAGTCGTATTAACAGCAACAGAACGTAAAAGTATTTAAAGATATTTTATATGAGTACTGTATAATGATTATTTGTTGTCTTTAATTTTTTTTTTTGTTTCGGGTTCTTTCTGAAATAATTGGAAGCCATTTTACGCATTAAAACATGTAAAAAAAGCTAGGCGGGCCGCGTTTTGTTCATCACTGAGTTAAGCAGAAAGGAGGGAGAGAAGACATAATGAAAGATGTTAAACTCTAACGAAAAATCAAGCAATTAAAAAGTAGAGAGCGCAGAGGCAAAGCGTCTACTCTGTTCTGCTCATTTTTTTTAAACGCTAGTATAAGTACCTGGATTGGATTTTGCTATGGCGTTATAGTTGGTAAGTCCCCTTCTTGTAGCACTTATTTTTTTTAATTTTGTCTTATTTCATTTTTTACTCTTTCTGCTTTAGACAAAATGCCAAACTTTCGTCAGTTTGAAACAGAAATGAACGGAAAAAAATGTAGTACCAATATATGCAATTTAGAAAGACTTCGCTTCGCCAAAAAAAAGAAAATAACAATAATAATAAATAAATAAAAAAAAAACTGTAATCAAAACAGCTTTAAGCTAACACGTGCATATTGCTCATAAAGGTACTTAAACAAGCGAAAAAATTGATTTATTCTAAATATTTTTGAGAATCGTACAGAATTGTGGGATGAAATGTAAATAAAATGTCAAACAGAACCATAATTCTTTATTCTAATAAAGTCATCTCATTTGCACAGATTTCTACAGCCTATGGAGCAGGCTCAAGAGGATGGAAGATGAGTTACTTCGCGCATACTTTTCCTATTTAGGAAAAAGCAGAGGTAAGAACTTTTGTAAATCATTTATAAAAAAATTCACTAGTAATTGAGAGTATCAGCCCTCTAACGGCATTGGAATATTCATTTTATTATGAAAATATGTACTCGTAATAATAATTATTTAGAAACTTCTTTATATATTTAAAAATATGGAAAATATATTTATCGCTTTTTCAGTAATAGGAGTATTTTAAGTGATTGCTTATGACTTAAACGTACATAAACTTCTAACCTACAAAGACTTCGCTATATCATCCTTAGATTCCGAGGAGGTCCTCGGACTGGAGAGGTACGAATATATCGCCAATTTACAAAGGATGATCAGAGAGTTACGAGGTTAACAGGTCTGTAATTACTCGTACAGGAGTGATTACAGACCTGTTAGCTTGACCTTTAACCAATTCTTTAACCAGAGACTCCATAATTTTCTCTTCCAGAGAAAATTATGGAGTCACTGGTTAAAGAACTAATGCAGGACCATCTATATAGGAATGTAGTCATACTACGATCACAGCACGGATTTGCGAAGGGGCGATCTTATATACTGTGATGCAGTAACAAAGCAACTGGATGCATAAAACATTTTTGACATCATACAATTTAGATTTCAGAAAAGCGTTTGACATTATTCCTCATAATAGACTACTATACAAATTGGAGCGGTATGGCATTGGGGAAAAGTTACTGCTATGAATAAAGGAATGGCCGATAGGAAGAAGGCAAAGAGTGGTTATCAATAGGTACAGCTCTCCTTGGACTGTTATTAGTGGAGTTCTAAGGTTTAGCGTGGGACCCACTGTTGTTTTCTGTATTTATTAATAATATTGTGTCTAGGTTTGAAAGTGATACGACGGTTGGCAGGACAGTTAATCACATTAATCAGGGTATGCTACCCCAAAACGACCTAGACAAATTAAGCAGATAGCTGAGTGGCAATTTAAGTTTAATGTTGCAAATGCAAGGTACTGCACATAGGTAAAAGTAATCCCATATTAACATACCAACTGTGTGATACCATACTCAGGGTAGTAGAGAATGAAAAAAAAACCTAGAGCAATTATTATTATTATTGAGTTTTTTTTTTAAGAGCATCGGCAACTAGGGACATGTTGCTTTGTATATATTGCCTGTAAATTGCGTGTGTTCCGAGGTCAATTTTCTGTTTGCTGGACGAAAAACCCAAGTTTCCTGGAGAAAAAACCATGCCACCCTCGCCTGAGACAGACTAACTCAGCCACGTTAAAAAGACATAAAAATTCCTCTCGTCATCGACGAGATTCGAACTCAGGTCTTTTCCACCCGGTGTGGGGTGCCCGCGAAGGCCTAGAAGCCATTGTGCACAGGAATGAAGCGCTCTGAGCAGTGCATATGGGCTGTTAGGACAGCTCATGGGGATTTGTCAATGATGTACAGGAATTTTGCCAGCAGCGATAAGAGGTAATAATCCCTTTGCTTAAGGCAATGCAAAGGGATTATTACCTCTATATTGCACGCACTGGGGTGATAGCCACTAACGGCGTTATTATTTTTAATGGTTAGGCCACGTCTTGAGTACTTCATGCAGGTCTAGAGACCTAATTTTAGGAAGAATGTTGATCTGTTGGAACCGGTACAGAGAAAAGCAACATTAGTGAGGGGAACAAAAGGGTACTATTGCCGGAAAAGGCTTCAGTTCTACAAACTGCAGAGTGTGGATAGCAGGCACACGCGAGATCTGATTGAAGTGTTTAAGGTTTTTGAATGGATTGAGTCAGCTAAATTCTGATGGCAGACTTCCTCTTGCTCAGACTGCACGCATGACGGCGCATATATTCAAAGTGAGGAAAGATGGTTGCAGGATAGCTTTGCAAAAATTTGCCTTCGGTCAGCAGGTAGTTAGTTGTTGGAACAAACTTCTATCTGGTGTTGTGAAGTGGGTAGTTTGAATAAAATCAAAGAAGAGCTAGATAAACTTAGAGTGGATGGACAAAATGATATGGGAAACTACAGCTTACGATTGAAGAGGACTTTAGAAATTCGTCCAGTCTTCATCGGCAATCAAACCCAGACCTTTACAACTAGCGGCACACAACAACGTATCTTGCCAGCTATGCTGCCACAAAAAGACTTGATGCGACAGTCAAATAAACTGCCTTGTCAGGTTTATTGATCAGCTGTATCAGAGAACCAAGGTATAGAACGGAAACACAACAACACCAGTCTTCCATCAACAGCAGCCTCCCATAAAACGGTACGCAGCAAGCCAGGCGACTGCTTCATGTAGTTTCCTCCGTACATGAATGCTTCCATCACTTTGGAACAGCATATAGCAGTGGTTCTCGAACTACGTGCCTCGACAACCTGGTATGCAGCAAGATTAAGAGAGACTCCATTGAGTTCAATGGCAATCGCTCTTTAGATTTGTCGCGAATAATGATCTTTTAACTGCAAGTATGAATCGGGTGACAAAACTTTGGGTACCTCTTCGCCGGACAAAAAACCTGAGTTTCCGTAAGAAAAAACCATGCTACCCTCCTTGAGACTGCCACAAAAAAAAGGGGGAAAAATATATATATCTGTACCAGGTACATAATGTGTCTTGCCGCTAGCATATTTAACATGTTTTACATTTAAGAGTCATCGGCAGGCGTTAAAAACGTTTTAATTTTCAGATATTAATAAAATTCATGGATAATAACATAACAATGTTTTTATTTTATTAATAATAATTACATATCGGTTACTGAAAGTATTGAGCTGTGATGAATAAAGTAGGATATATAATTTTTACATTGAAGAGATTTTAGTTCACAACTAAAAACACCATCTATAGTTGTTCCATTACGTGTAGTATTTATCGAAAAATCCGATGGCATATCCAAGTTGAAGAATGTTTTCTTAAATGTGCAGAACTCTTTCCAGCCTCAGAGTTTAATTGTAAAGAAAAAAATTACATTCAATCTGAAAACAACACGTGATGAAACTAGATGCGTTTTCGAATTAACGCATTTCCCAGTTTCCGAAAATCTTTTATACTTAACATTTCTGTTTCTAAATTCCTTTCCAACGATATGCTATACGTCCACATTAATCCGCTTATTACATGAGAAAATTTCCCTGATCACATGTTCATATTTTCCACTATCCTGAAAAAACTATTGCAATTTTCAGAGGTTTGAAAGTTTTTTCTCTAGTATAGAGCTAAGATGAAGCTCCGTGCAAAATTTAGTCCAGTAGAAGATAAATTATTGTTGCCATCATGATTACAACGATGCAAGTTACAATATTTTGTAACTTGCATTGTTGCAATGAATTCGCTTCTGGTGGAAGCTGAAGATGACGTCACTCGTAATCTCGTGATAGGGTCACTCGTAACTGATTACATCTACCCATGCGTTTTGTGTTTGTAAATTGCATGTGTTCTCTGGTCGATTTGCCTGTTTTGTTGGACTAAAAATCCCAGTTTCGGGGGAAAAAACCTTGCTATCTACGCCTGAGACCGACTAACTCAGCCACGAACTGAAAAAGCCCATTAAAATTCCTCGTATCATCGACGGGATTCGAACCTGGGCCTTTTCCACCCGGTGTGGGGAAGATGGTGACGATGTCACTGTGCTACCGCGCAGATTTGAGAATGCCACAGTCCATTCTCTTCAAAGTTTACTGCCTGGTGTGAGTACTAATCGATCGAGAGATTCCTGCATTGAAGACATCAACGAAATGTATTGCCATTTGACGAGGGTCAACTTTAACAGTTCGTTTCAAACGCAGAAGAGGTCATTCCATTACTCGATATGTTTTTCCTGCATTTCTCCATTCATGGAGAGCACTCGAATAACAACTACAATCGAGAGAAATTCTACAGATGGTTGAATGTCATTCGTTAGTTGCCCTCTTCCCTCTCATTCCGTATACCTTTCACCCACATAATTCATGGTACCGACTGCTTACGTAAGCAATGCGTTTCTTAGCCCAACACTACGTTGATGAGAAAGCGTGGAACTGTTTCGTGAATACATCGCAGAATAGCTAGTGAATAACTTTAACCCACCGGTAGAAATTCTGTCGACTATACTAATTGGAGAACTCGACAGGAGGAATACATTGGTTTTTTTTTTTTTTTTTTTTTGTAGCGCAGCACATGCTAGAAGCATAATGACGATCATACCTCGTTTGAATGTGATAAGATCCTTTGCTTTCTTCATTGTTAGTGAACTGATCACCCTAGTTTTATCCCCTCTACACACATCTTTATCATGGTCTCCTGCATACGTCACGTACTACTTGATTAAATTCATGTGCCTAGTTTCCATAAATACGTTTCAAAAATGTGGTTCTCATCGATCCTAATAAAGCAACCAAGCATTATACATCTTTACGTTCATTTACACAAATTCTTTTATCAACTTCCAAATATTACAGTAATTTGTTTTTTGGTTTTAATATTGTAATTATTGATGAAATGTCCATAGATGATCTTCGCAGATTATATGAATACAATACCCTTCACGGCTAGAACCAGGGCTTAACAAATCAGGAAATGCATTGTTAGCCCTTGGCTATTGTTTCTATAAATAACATGATTTACCGGGCAATAAAAATTTTATCTAGTTTTTTACTTTCCCGACAGGTTGTCCTTATTCTGAAAGGCATGTGGTTCCTCAAGTACAAAATATATCTAGGGCTCACTACGCTCAAGAAAGGGAGAATTCGGAATATAGGGACCGATTGGCATCACGACAAAGAGTTATTCCTACGCCACCTTCACACTGGGACGGAGAAAGGGTTAGTTCTCGGAGTATGCAGATTCAACCTACTGCTCATCCATGGGAACAGGATCGCATAGATCTTGCTCCCCAAGCTCTACCACCAGCATCATCAAGTCATTGGGAAAATAATCATCAACATTCAGAATCACATGAAGAACAACGTTCGTTGGATCCACCTAGAACTTTAAGAAGGGAGCACGCAGTTAATCTTTTGTCGGAATCTCAAAACACTGTTGCTCCTGAACCGCTCCAACGCAGGCATACAGCTCGGCCATCATGGGACCCCAGAACACAAGACCCAAGATATCCAAATCCAACACTATATCCACTACCTCCTAGTGACGAGGTCGTGGATCGTTATTTTAATCCTAGACCTTATCCACCACCTACAGGTTATCAACCGCCTGGTCCCCCTGCAAATTGTAATTGTGAGCAAGTAGGATTGCCAGGTAAGCTTTTCATTTCGCATATCTTTCATTTCCTGAACTTTCGGAATTTATGATCTAATCATTTATACCATTTAAGTTTTCCTTTTACCTATGTAGAACAGAATGATAAAACATCGTAATTGTGACAAAACGTTAGTGCAACTTTAATTCGGTTGCTGCTGAAATATTTTTGAAACCTTTTTTTTTTTTTCCAAGAGAGGTGAGTGTTTAGAATGCTGAATACAAAAGTGTTTACAATTAACAAAGGTATTTTTACTTTGCCAAAACGGTGTATTCATTGGGGATTAAGAAGTTTGTTGTTGCCATGCCAAATCATCATCATCAGCCATTTTCAATCCACTGCAGGATGAAGGCCTCTCCGGCAACTTTCCAGTTCCTTCTATTTTGTGCAATGGCCATCCATTTACTACCCACACACTCATGAATTTCATCTATCCATCTCCGCCTTTGTCTTCCAGGTTTTCTTCTAGCTCCTCTTGGGTACCATTCTGTTATGTTCTTAGTCCATCTGTCATCATGTCTCCGAGCTATGTGTCCTGCCCAAGACCATTTTAGTTCTTTAGTTTTGATAAGAATGTCCTTTACTTGAGTTTGCTGCCTAATCCATGTGTTTCTCTTCTTATCTAACAGTCTAATTCCCAATATAATTCGTTCCATTCTTCGCTGTGTAGTTCTCAGCTTCTCTTCCATTCTTTTGGTGAGTGCCCAAGTTTCACTTCCATAAGTCATGGTGGGGAGTATATATAGGTTCATTATTTTACATTTCACACAAACAGGGATATTGCTCTTCAGTATGTGACTATATTTCCTGAATGCTATCCATCCAAAATTTATTCTTCTCTTGACTTCCAGCCATTTATCATTATTACAGCTAATAACTTGTCCTAGATAAATATATGACTCCACCTTTTCAATTACTGCTCCTTTAATCATTATGTCCCTTTCTGTGGCATACTTGTTCATCGTTAATTTTGTTTTAGCCATATTCATCTTTAGTCCAAAATCTTTACTAACTGTACATAACTGATTAAGATTTCCCTCTAATTCTTTGGGATCGTGGCTTATGACCACAATGTCATCTGCAAATCGTAAATGGTTTAGGTACTCTCCATTCACATTGACTCCTTTCTGCGACCAGTCTAATCTTCTGAAAGCTTCCTCAAGGGCAGCAGTAAACAGCTTCGGAGATATTGTGTCTCCTTGTCGAACTCCTTTCTCGATTTTAAATTTCCTACTGTCTTTGTGTAGTCTAACAAAGGAGGTAGCGTTCTCATATATTTTCTTCAAAATCATAATATATGGGGTATCTATGCCTTGTGTTTCCAGTGCCCGAAACATTGCCTTATGCTGTATGGAGTCAAATGCCTTTTCATTATCCACAAATTCCAGGCATAATGGCGTTTTATATTCATTTTGTTTCTCCATTAGCTGTGATATTATGTGAAGGTAATCCATAGTTGAGAATCCTGTCCTAAAGCCAGTTTGCTCTTTCGGTTGATTCTCATTAAGTATCCTTTCTAATCTGTTAGTAATGACCCTTGTGAACAACTTGTAGATGTGGGATAACATGCTAATTGGTCTTTAATTTCCAATTTTTGATTCTCCTTTCTTATGCAGCCAAACTCTGATTGCATTATTCCACTGCTTAGGCGTCACACCTTTTCTAATGCATTTTGTGAAGAGTCTTGCCAGTTTTTGTGCATGTCTCTTCCTCCCAATTTTAACAACTCTATAGTAACTTCATCTTCCCCCGGGGCTTTCTGATTCTTGATTTTCTTCAATGCATGTTCTACCTCATCAGGAAGAATATCGGGTATGTCGAATGTGTTGCTAATTTGCGATCCATCTTCCCCACTGCTGGAATCATTCCCTCGCTTCTTGTATAATTCTCTATAGTAGTTTTCTGCTATTTGAATTATGCCTTCTCTGCTATTTATAAGTACACCATCACTATTCTTCAGTTTCAGTATCATTTGTCTTTCTGTATTACTGCTCATGGCCGCTGATTTAAGTCCTTTGTTTTCCCTTAATGCTTGTTCTACTTTTCTTGTCTTAAATCTTATGTCCTCTCTGAGTCTCTTTCTAATGGCTTTGCATAACTCAGTATACTCAATTTTCTCCTTGTTAGTGTTTATCTTGCTCTTCATTTGTCGCCTTCGGTTCATCATAACAAGTGTTGACTAATTTTTTTTCTTCTTTCGATTTCTTTTTCCCTATAGGTTTCTTGGGCTTTATCACTTTCAGAAAGTTGTAATATTCTTCGTCGATATCTTGGTCCTGAGCAGTCTGCAGAAGCTCAAACTTGTTCTTAAGTTCCAGTACATCTGCTTTTTCTCCTCTTCTGTTATCTCAAAGATCTTTGTATTATTTACTCGAGTCAGTTTTTTCCTTTCCTTTCCTACATCTATATCAAGTGTACATCTCACCATTCTGTGATGACTTCCAACATTTACCTTATTCAGGATGGTAACATCATTCACAATATATCTTCTGTTAGTGAGGATGAAGTCGATTTCATTAGTTGTTAATCCATTTGGACTCTTCCATGTCCACTTTCTGTTCACCCTTTTCTTGAAAAAAAGTGTTCATTAGTATTAGTATTAGTATTATTATTAGTAACGGCCGCATGGTGCAAGAAAGCCTATGGCTTATGCTGCACCAGCCAAAAAAAAAAAAAAAAAAAAAAATCCGAACAAAACAATGATAAAAACAAAAAAAAAATAAATAAATAAATAAAATAAATAACTAAATAATAATAATTAATAAATAAAAAAATAAAAAAAAAGGAAATTAAACCTATCATCCTATGCGCTTCCCTTACCCGAAAATACTATCCAGATGACCTTTGAATTTCCCCAAACTGTCGGCCTCTACCACCCATGAAGGCAACTTATTCCAGTAATTTATAACTCGCTGGCTAAAATAAAACTTCCTGCAGTCCAATCTAAACATTTCCCCCCGTAACTTGAATTTATGTCCCCTAGTTCTAGCATCATTTATAATCTTGAAAATTTTGTCCTCATTCATTTTACTGATGCCTCTCAGAGCCTTAAACACCTCAATCAAATCTCCTCTAAGGTGTCTAGTTTCCAAACTCTGCAACCCACATATTCGAAGTCTTTCTTCATAAGGACGTCCTTTTTGCCGATCTCACCAGGCGAGTTACCCTTCTTTGCACCCTTTCAAGAAGCTCGATGTCTTTCTTTAGGTGCGGTATCCATACTTGAACACAGTATTCCAAGTGTGGTCTAACATAAGCCTTATATAATGGGATTATCACGTCCCTATCTCTACTTGCAAAAGTTCGATAGATCATCGATAGGACACCATGGGCCTTCCTTGCAACCTGTTTACAATGCTCAGAGAATTTCATGTCTGACCGTATCGTAACACCCAAGTCTCTTTCCTCCAGTACTGGGTTTAATTGAACTCCACCAAGTGAATAAGTTTTTTTGGGATTACTGTTTCCCAGGTGTAATACCTTACACTTTGTTGGATTAAAGCACATCTGCCATTTTTCTGACCATTCTTGAAGTCTATCTAGGTCTCTCTGAAGAAGCTCAGCTTGACAGTGATCATTAACTACTCTACCAATTTTAACATCATCTGCAAATTTAGACATCACGCCCTCTATCCCTTCATCAATGTCGTTTATGAAAATTAAAAACAACATTGGTCCTAATACTGATCCTTGGGGAACCCCACTTCTTATATCAACCCAATCTGAGGAATAGCCATTTATCACAACCCTCTGCCTCCTGCCCTGAAGCCATCCTTCTATCCACCTAAGGATTTTCCCAGTGATTCCAACCTGTTCCAGCTTATAAAGCAACCGCTCATGTGGGACTGAGTCAAACGCTGAGTCATAAAATACCGATAAACTTCCATAGACAATAGAATTTGATGATTTTAAAGTATCATGCTATTATTATTATTATTATTATTATTATTATTATTATTATTATTACCCATATGGTGCAAGGAAGCCTGGGGCTTATGCTGCACCAGCCAAAAAAAAAAAAAATTTCCCATGTTACCCTGTGAAAGAGGGAGGGGGGGAGAGAGAGAGAGAAGTAGAAGGGAATCACCAAGAAAAAGAAGCCCATACTCACCAAATGTGAGCCCCTGAGGCAATACAAGTTACATTTCAGTACATCAAATTACAGGAATAACGAAACAAGGATATGTTGTCTTCAAAAGGCAGAGTCCACCGCACTCGCGTATTTTGAAGCTGATGTTCTCCTATTAGTCACAACCTCAACTAGTTGGGGTTGTGACTAACAGGGACTCCTATTGCATGCTAATTGCGACTCCATAAGGGACTCCTATTGCATGAGACGGACGAGCCCATTGTGCAACCTGAAATGAATTTCATTTTTGTCTGTAAGCTATGGTCAGGTGGCCCATTTTCGCGATGACAAAGAAGAGTTTCAGGAAATAAAACTAAGCTGCTCTAGCCAGAGACCAACTAACTTGGTCAAGACACGAAAATAGTATGTAAGACTCCTTCAATTCTGATTGGAACTATACTTCAACTCTGGCTAGCAACGGAAATCGAACTGCTTTAAGGCTATTTCCAACTGATGTGAGGAAACAGCGATACTATCCAGGGACATGACTTGTATAAATCAACATATTAACTTGTGAACAATCTCCATATTAAACTGCGCACAAACTAAACTAGGAAATATAGCTTAACAATTAGTGTTTCAAAGGTGAGACAAATAAATAGCAACAAGCAGTCCGACCTTACACAGTCCACTCATTACATTAACTGAAAACTCTGATAGAAAGAAAAAACATATTCTTAACAGAATTGAGATGGACACTTACCACCGATAACAGACTGCAAAATAATTTTCATGATAAACTACCATAGTGTTAACCACAAACAATATAACTAAACACTTCAGAATTACCAAAATAAGGACGGTAACGAATTTAAAAAAAAAACTTTTAAATATATATAAATTAACCCTACATTAGAAACGTTTTAACACATCAATGAAACCTCAGTAGAAATTAATTTACCAGAAGTTAGTTTAATTACCTACGTGCAGTTTAAAATATCTTAAAAAGTTAAAAATGGACCAACACTCAGACTGAAAGTTACGAAAAACACGAACATAAACACGTATGCGTGTATAAAAATATATTTTTTTCAATTATTTTTTAATTTTTTAATTGAAATTAAATAATTAATTTTATATGCCATATATAAAAAATTTAAGTGCTGTTCCAAAGAATATACATAAATTTTCATTAAAAATGTAGATTCAATTTCTTCCCTCTTTTAGATATGGGTTTGAATAGTATTTTTTACTTTTATTCTTGATAAGCCAGAGAAGTACCTGAACTGTCTTCTTTTTCAAATTGTGCATAGCAAGGAGATATACCACTTGGACTATTTTAACTAATGGGAAGTCGTTGGAAGGATACAGATCGGCCGACTTGTGGAAGTCATCATGTCCTTCAAAGTGTCCGAAAGTGTCATCTTAATGCTATGAGCACAATTCCATTAGACAATCATGTAACCACAGGAAAGGTGAAGGCCATTCGGGTCAAAAATATAGTAGGGAAACCAATATCTAACATTAACAGCCAAATGTTGTTATTTGGTCTTTAGGAGCATTAGTAACTAAGGCCATATTGCTCCAGGATATGCGGTGGTCATTCTCTGACCTTTCCGCATCCTCCGCATTTGGTGGTGACGGGCTCGAACCCCGGTCTAATCAAGAAGTGTGTGGTACGCACTGCTGCCCCTTCCCACCTGGCTACGGAGGCGCCTCAGCCAAATGTAAGAAAAAAATGTCTGCACATAACTTATATCGTAGCTCTTATCAAGGAATACAGTGTAGCGTAGGCTAAAGTCAGTAGGGAGCGATCGGGCGATCATCCCCCCCGTAGAGCCAGATTAATTGGAAATATACTATGGTAATTAAAATAGAAAACAAAACGTCGCGTAATCAAATTATGTTTGTGAAATAAAAACACTAAAGAGATAGTTACAAAGTGCAACTAGTAATGCTGACGAGACGCCGACTACCACCAGCAAAATTAAAATAAAAATAGGAAAATTTCATAAATAAATAAGAAGAAGCCCACAATCTCGCAGGGAAACACAGTAGCACGGTCGCCTTCTTGAAGTATGGGGAAAAACTAATTCCGGAAACAAACTAGGAAATCTCAACTACACTTAACCCAATGGATGAATGCAAAGATACCCACTAAAGATACCTAAAAAGAAAGTTTAAGTGACCACAGTGACTTTAAGAGACATCGGAAATCCCAAACATCCGCATTTCTATCATGACTTTCTAACAACAAAGGAACTAAGGATGTCCAGATGTGATTGATCAAGACAGACAAGTCTAAAATACGGTTATCCCAATAATTATAATAAGGAAACAATTAAAAGTGAAATTAAAATGCAAATAAGCAACATAGCATCTGCTGACTGAAATTAAATTGCAAAACTGTAAATTAACTAACGAATTATATTAATTTGATAGTCAAACATATTAACGTAAACATTTTAAAAGACAGAAAACACGAAAATTAACAAACTAAATTGAATAGGGGTACCCTATCGAAGAATAAAATCTTAAAGAAAAGGAGAGAGCAGAAAAAAAATAAAAAATGCAACGGACGTTATACTATCCGTATCTCAAAGTTACTGATAGCCAGAGAATTCCTCCACCAACAGTAACTCCAAACATAACAATCACTCTGTGCACTTTGTACGAGTACGGGACGAAACCCCCATAAGGGAGAATTATAATAATAATAATAATAATTTAAATAAAACAATATTCCTACTGTTCCCATTTTCAATCAGCCAATTCTGCTTTAAACATGGTCAGATTAACTGCCTCCACCATGTTTAGAAGTAACTTATTCCAATGTTTGACAATCCGCTGCCCATGGGTATTTGAGCTTCTGATGCAAGTACCTCATGACTTCTATTATGAAATTTTCAGGAGATTCAATTTTTAGTATTTACATATTGAATATGTCAAACGTACTACAAGGTGTTTCAAAATTATGTATACACACTTTAAAATTTTATGTTGTTGTTTGTTTATTTGGTTTTTAGGAGCATTAGCAACTAAAGCCATATTGCTCCGGGGATATGTGGTGGTCATTCCCTGACCTTTCGCATCCTCCGTATTTCGTGATCACGGGCTCGAACCCCGGTCTAATCAAAAAGCATGCACTGCTGCTCCTGCCCACCTGGCTACGGAGGCACCTATTAAAATTTATATTTAATGAACAATATACACTGAGTGATCACTGAATTATGACCACCCCTATGAAAGCTGAATGCGACCCGTTGACCACGTGAGATACGAGAGTGCGCAGTTAGTCGACCTAAGTAGCATAGATAAGGTGTCAGTGGTTCAGTAAGTAGTAAAATTCCGAGCGTGATGGGTAAAAGGAAGGATTTAATAAACGACAGATTCTGGGTGCTCGACGAGCTGGTGCCTCGATTTCCCAAACGGCTGAACTGGTGGAGTGTTCGAGAGCCGCCGTATTAAAGTGTACCAGGACTGGCGTCAAAATGGTCAAACAACGACCCGGCGGCAAAACTGCAAAGGTTAGCGAAAGGTTGATGTTAGCGGTGAGCACCGGGTCCGACAACTCGTACAGACGACGATGCGCAGCACTGTTGAAGAGTTGACTGCCCAATACAACGTGGGACAACCCGGAACAATATCTGGCATGACCACGCGTCGTATGCTCGTACGTATGGGCTATACCAGCAGACGACCCCTACAGCATCCTCTCCTAACCAAGGTTCATCGGCGTAAAAGATTCGCTTGGTGCAAAGAGCATGCAAGTTGCACATTAGAAGACTGGAAGAAGGTGTGCTAGTGGGATGAGTCAGGTTATTTACTACACACCGTGGATGGTCGTATAAGGATTTGGCGTCAAGAACATGAGGCTCTTCATCCATCATGCATGGTATCAAAAGTGCAGGTCGGTGGAGGCGTTTGCATGGTGTGGGGCATGTTTCAGTGGCAGGAACTTGAACCCCTGGTGCATGAGGAACAACGTATCAGTGGTCTCCGCTATCGTCAACTGCTTGCTGACTGTATACACCCTGCTATGTTACACTTTTTCCCGAATAACGATGGTGTCTTCCAAGATGCGCCGAGCCATCGGGCACTTGTTGTAGGACTGGTTTGAGAAACACAGTTCTGACTTCCAGAATATCGATTGGCCTCCGAACTTCCCCGATATCAATCCCAGAGAGCAGTTATGGGACAATATGTAAAGGCATATCGGCGTCTGGATACGCCAATCACCCCATACCTGCATTGCTGACCGCATTACACACAGCTTGGTTGGCCATACCTCCCGAACGGTTCCGACATCTTGTTGAATCAATGCCACATCGGATAGCTGCTATACTGAGAGCAAAAAGGAGGACCTACTAAGTATTAGGTAGATAGTCATAATTCAATGATCACTCAAGTGTATACAAATTTAATTTTTTTGATACTTTTAAGGCAAAAAACATTATTTTTTTACAACAACAAAACTTTACTTTAATTGTTCAAAATGCCTTCCATCAGCATTAATGCATGAGCGGCATCTATCTTCAACAGATCTACATACTGAAATGCACAAATCAAGTAAAATGTTTTCTGCTTCTTGTTGAATTTTCATCCACAATTCCTCCAGTCTTTACGGTTTGTGACTGTAAATCCGATTTTTCAAGTATCCCCAAGCAAAATAATCTAAAGGAGTGAGATCAGATGATCTTGCAGGATATTCAAAAGCACTCCCCTGGACGACCTATCCAGTGATCATGAAATTCATTGTCATGATCAATCGCGCACAGCTATAGGATAAATGTGGAGATGCACCATCTTGTTGAAAATACACCAATATATCTGCAAAAATGTCTCTGATTTTTGGTACAGCATACTCCCTCAACATATCCAGATAATTTTTTTTTCCATTAACAGTGTCATTGAATCGAAAGGGACCAATCATTCCACGTGAAAAGAGCATCATCCACACAGTAATGCCCAGTAGATTGACATCTTTCTGTAGAGTGATGTGTGGATTTTTAGTGGCTCAGTAAACACAATTGTGACGATTTATAGGCAGCACGCTGAACTTCATTGACATTTTCATATTTCCAATACCATTTTATAATTGCCTTTCTTTCTTCAAAACTTAATTGGGTACTCTTCATCGTTTTAGAGGTATATATAAAATAAAACAAAAATTAAATTATTGTAAAAAAATTGTCTGATTTTAAACTACGAAATGAGTTTAAGAAAATTAAATTGGTGCATATTGTTCAATAAATATAAATTTTTTTAAAGTGTGTATGCATAATTTTGAAATGCCCTCTATATATAACATAGTAGTATGCTTCTTTCAAAAGGAATCAAAAAATTTTACAATAAATTTCGGCAGTTTTTCTTCTGCAAGCCTTAAATACTTTGCAAATTCTTAATACTCGGTGTATGGCTGGTTCAAAACACTAAATCAGAGACCTTTTGTATGAGTCAATTTCATGTTATATCTTACATCCTCTAAAGAACAAAATTCTCTCAATTTTTCCGTAGATATGCCGCATGGTTTACAAATTATGACAATATTTTACCACGACCACTTCAACAATACAAGACAATCTCTCAACCCCCGACTGTATTACATGATGCAGAGAAATGCTTTATGAAGCCATATTTGATGCATCTAGTTTGAGATTGAAAATAAATTCGTGCAAGCGGAGATGATAAAAATTGCGGGGTAAACCAATATATTTAAAATTTCAGAAAACTGAATATACATCATAAAAAAAAAAATTCAAGACATCGGTACAAAACACTGAAAACTCGGAAAATCCAGAAAAACTGGGACGTCTGGTCACCCTATTATCAGAGACAATGCAGATTATAAACTCATGTGGTAACCATTCCCAGAATATCTTCCACACATGCAGCACATTAATTAACCAAATATATGCCACTTTGAACAAACTACATTTCGGCAACAAGTTAGCGTCCTGACGGCCTTCGCGATAGAAGGTGCCCACATTGTTACCCATCTCGATTTGCAAGTGGCCTTCAACTCGGTAAATAGACATATCCAGCTCATAAGCTGGGCACGTCTCCAAACATGGCTTAGACATCGAAGATGACATTTTAAGCTACTTTCTGAGGTCTCTCCCTTCACAGCGAAAATTTTTTTCCGATTTATTACTGGCAATCAAATGTTCATTTGCGTAGAAAAACAAGGGGAACATGCTATCTGGGCTGGTTTTCATTCCGCCCACTTGTTCAACTGTGTATGAAAACTTATGCTGTGCAGATGACGTCAACGTAATGATCCATATTACACCTAAATATCAACGATATACTTCCCATCCTCTTAGAATACTGTATACGATGCAGTTTGAAAACCGTATAAATTCAGAAATATCACAGCATCTTCTCCCTGAAACTTGAATATTAAGTTTTTCCCATTTGCAGTCTTCAGTCGACATACTAAGTTGGAAGTGACATTTGATAATAATTTGATTTAAATTTTCACTTCGAAGATCGCTGGAAAACACTGTGTTCATTAGCTAATGATGTAGCATGCTTTAAGGGGCAACGAAATCTCCACTAAGCAAGGATACATACCTATCATCTTCCAAAATGACGGCCACGAGACATCATTATGCGGCGTCTGTTATTCTATATACTGCATTTTAAGTAAATGAAAATATGATTGTAAAACATAATCCTAACTAGAGCGCTAAATCAAAAAAAAAAAAAAAAAAAAAGCGTTTGTACCATGTATGCACGAAAGATGTTTTATTTTATGTGAAAACCTCCTTGGCTTGAAGAGGTTAGCGAAATCCAAGCCAATAGCCTAATTAGTAATTTTATAGTAGCCATTTGTTGAATAGTATGACGTCAAAATCATAATTCCCGCAGTTGTAATTGCAGGAAGTATAATTGCAACAATACAAGTGTTTGTCATATTGACTGCAACAATACAAGTGTTTGTCATATGACTGCAACAATACAAATATTTCTTAAAAATTTTGTTTTTCGTCTGGCATTTTCATTACATTCCATTGTTAGGTACCGCTACAAATGTTTTCACATAAAAAAAAAAAAAAAAAAAACCTTTTGGAAAAATCCCTCCGGTCTGCGACGAAAACCAAATTCCAACTATCTTCTCTCCTAGATTTTAGATGATTTAAGTGTTCTTATAGATTAATTTATATTATCGACTATCACATAATGGGGGGTTTTAACCTTCCAGATATCGACTGGAACTTGTGGATTGGTCACTCGCACACTAGCAAGACGTTTTGGATTTATCAAAAGTTTTCTGACTGTTTTCTACAGCAACATGTTCGAGAGGCAACCAGAGGGAGTAATACTCTTGATCTTATTACCAGCAGTGATTATTCATGCATTGAGACTTTGCAGATAAAGAAAACACTGGGTGACAGTGATCACAATCTCCTGATGTGGGAATTACTTCAAGATGTAACTACCATCAAGGCTAAAGGGAAGGGCTATTGCTTTCGTAAATGTGACTACAGGGGTTTCAGACAGTTTTTAAATTCTATACAGTGGGATCAACTGATGATGTTACCAACGTTGAATTCTAAATGGAAAACCTCCAGGAACTTAATTTTGGATGCTACTAGGCTTTTCATTCCAACTAAGAAATACTGTTCAAGGTTTAGGCCTAAATGGATGTCAGATGAACTAATGAGGCTCGTGGCAGAGAAGAAAAATGTATGGAATGCATATAAAGTATTAGGTGACACAGAAGCCTATGGCAGATATAAACTAGTCTGCAATCAAATCACAAAGGAGGTTAGGCAGGCGAAGGCAGATTACGACAAATCCTTGGCAAAGGATGCAAAGAAAAACAGTAAAGAGTTCTTTACTTACGTAAACTCTAGAAAGGAAGGGATGAATCAGATTGGACCACTTAACATAAGATGGGTTGACTATTGATGATCATGCTCAGGTAGCTGATAAACTGAATGAGTGTTTTGCTGGCTATTCAATGTAACTAGGAGCTATTCAATGAGGAGAGTGTCAGAAGTTTATCAAACTAACAGGGAGCTAAGTGATTTTGTAATAATTGAGAGCAAAGTGGAGGAGAAATTGTTGAAGTTAAACATAAAAAAGGCACCTGGGGTGGATGGGATCGATCCAGTTACATTAAAAAGGCAACAGCAATGGAGGTAAGCAAATCCTTAGCCATAATTATGAGAGCTTCCTTGGACTCAGGTGAAGTCCCCATGGACTGGAGATGTGCAAATGTATCACCAATTCACAAAGGGAGTTAAAAAGGTGACACAAGTAACTATAGACCTGTTAGTTTAACTTGTGTTCCTTGTGTTAAGACACAGCATGGGTTTGTTAAAGGGAGGTCTTGTCTGACCAATTTGACTCAATACTATGATGTGGTCACAAAGGAACTGAATGCCAAAAATAATTTTGATATCATATACTTGGATTTAAGGAAAGCTTTTGATACTGTTGCACATGGAAGACTGCTGTGAACATTTAAGCGGGATGGCATTAAGGGTAAGTTGCTACAACGGATAAAGGGATGGTTGAGTGGGAGACGACAGAGAGTGGTAATCAATGGACACTGCTCTTCGTGGACAAATGTTATTAGTGGAGTTCCCCAGGGTTCGATGTTCAGCCCATTGTTATTTTGTATATTTATCAGTAATATTGATGAAGGTATATCAGGTTTAATGTCCAAGTTTGCAGATGATACAAAGGTTAGCAGGGTTGTTAACGAAAGTAAAGACAGTATGCTATTCCAACTGAATCTAGATAATTTGGACAAATGGGCTGAGAAGTGGCAACTGAAGTTTAACATTGACAAATGCAAAGTACTGCATATGGGTAGAAGTAACCCCAGAGAAACGTACCAACTGTGTGGTACTACACTTAAGGTGGTAGAAAATGAAAAAGACCTGGGAGTAATTGTGCAGTCAGATATGAAGTTTTCTGAGCAATGCAGCCAGGCTGCCAGGGCAGGTCATGGAGTCTTGTCAATGATATATAGGAATTTTGCTAGCAGGGACAGGGAAGTGATTATCCCGTTATACAAGGAAATGGTCAGGCCACACCTAGAGTACTGTGTACAGGTCTGGAGGCCTCATTTTGGGAAGGATGTAGCGTTGCTAGTACAAAGGAGGGCAACAAGATTGGTGAGAGCAGCAAAGGGGTGCTCTTACCAAGAAAGGCTTAAATTCTGCAAATCGCAGCGCCTGTAGAGTAGGCACCTGCGAGGTGATCTGACTGAGGTGTATAAGGCCATGAATGGCTTAAGCAAGCTGAATGCTGATGGGATTCTTCTTCTTGCGCAGATTAACAACCTGAGAGGGCACTGATTCAAATTGAGGAAAGACAGTTGTAGAATAGATGTGGAAAATTTGCCTTTAACCAGCGGGTAGTTGATTGGTGGAACAGACTTCCATCTTTTGTTGTGGAAGTTGATAGCCCAAATAAATTTAAGGCTGAGCTGGACAGACATTTGGAACGAATGGAGGAGTGAAATGGGAGGGGTTTTTTTTTTTTTTTCGGCTGATGCTGCATAAGCTTGCTTTCTTGCATCGTATGCCTCTACTAATGCTAATAAGATACTGTACTATCAAGTTATATATACACTGAGTGGACAGAAATCATGAGATAACTACCCAGTAACGGGTAGACTCACCTTTCGCTAGGATAAGGGCAGTCACACGGCGAGGCATTGAGTCCACTAGTTCACGAAAGCATTCCACAGGTATTTCCATCCATGCCTGCTGCACCGCTGTCATTAATTCCGTCGAATTCCTGGGTAGAGAATCCAAAACTCGAACGGACCTTTCCATAACATTCAAAAGATGTTCCACAGGGTTCATATCCTGTGAACGGTGAGGCCATTCTATGGTGGTAAAATCTGTGGAATGCTCTTCGAATCATGTTCTAGTCACCACGGCTCTGTGGGGAGGCGGAATTCCTGCTGGAAGAGTCTATTGCTCTGTGGGGGCACGATAACCATGAAAGGATGCAGATGGTATGCAAGGATGGACACGTAACTGGACCGTTCAGAGATGCGTCTAGACGTATCAGAGGTTCCAAAGTGTGCCAGCTGAAAACGCCCAGACCATTACCGACCATCCACCTGCCTGAACAGTTCCTTGTTGACATGACGAGTGCATAGCTTCGTGCGGTTTCCGCCAGATATGCATCCTCCCTGCCGTTCGAAATAGTTGGAAACGGGACTCATCGGACCAGGAGACCCGTCTCCAATCATCCAAGGTTCAGTGCCGGTGTTCTTTCGCCCAGTTGAGGCGTAGAGTCCTGTGTCATGGTGTTAGCATTGGGACTCTGGTGGGTCGGCGGCTCCCATAACCTATTGCAGCTAATTATCGCCTGATGGTCTTATTGGAGACGTTTTGGCACCTCCCTCGTTGAAGTCGGCGGTGATTTGTGCCAGTCCGGTTGGCTGAAACAATGCGAGACAGACGTCGACGGCCATGTTCATCCACCACCTTTCTTCGCCCACAACGCTGCCCACAATGAGATGTTATTCCGGAAATGGCTTATTCTCAATACACTCTTGATACTGTCGAATAGGAACAGTGCCATTTCTGTAACACCTCCGCGATGCAGTGACCCATGCTCGGGCACCCACTATCATCCCTCTTTCAAAGTCGGTTAACTCATGACATCTACCCTACTGACATCGAATTACCGTCTACGTGAATGCAGTGATGCAATGTACCTATATACCTGCCAAGCGGCGGGTTCGTCCACTAGCGACAGGGGTGACAGCGTCGCGTTGCCCCGGAATCAGGCATCCCATGAATTCTGTCCTTTCAGTGTATACATACAAAAATAATAAGACTTGCATAATTATAGAAATGATGTTTCATACAGAGAATCTTAAAGAAAATTACTATTTAAATGTTCCCACCCCCTTTATGTCCATCTAATTTTAGCCTTTCATAACGTAAATCATTCTCTCACGAACATTTCAAAAATACTAACTGACAGACGGCATATCTACTTAGAGAGAGAGAAAGAAGAGAATTTGTAAAAGTAACTTTTCCCGTCATTTATCCTTCTATAGCATTTTAATTCTATTTTATGTAAGGTTCATTAATATATGAATTCCATTTAACAATCTTTCTACTTTCAGGAGAACCCGGATTACAAGGCCTTTCTGGAATGAAAGGTGACAAAGGCGATGCGGTAAGTTAGTTATTAATCTAATCTGAAGTACAGTAGACTGTCGAAATAACGGCACATTAAGATCGGATGTTTAAATACATCGCAGATGTACTGCAGTGCCGAAAAAAATAACACGGCAAGTCACGTGATTACTTTATTTGTTAAATTCGCCATTTTTAAAGTGAATTCTAGAAATCTTTATTGCAATAATAATAATAATACAATTCAATATATTGCAATATTGCCCTTCACGGCCACAAGGGCAGGGGTTAACAGTAATAGTACAATATGTAAGAGAAAGAACATTGATAAATTAAACATATGAAAATACATACGTAGATGAATAAAAAGGAATACAGCTCAAAACTCAAGGTATATTACATTTATATACACCACAAGGTACAAAGAATATTTAGACGGAAAACTGAGGAGTTGGTAAGCCATCTTCATGGCATATGGTAGTGCTGGCTTCTGGCGTTAAGGCGAGATCCAAGGAGAAGGATCAGGAAGAGGGAAGTGTAATTTAAGGATACGGCGTCTGTATTCCCTGTCACAAGCAAACTTATTAAGGTCAGCATCCAAAGACTGGGCACATGAGAGTAGCTGAAAAGGCAGAAAC